>NW_027052980.1:0-80382 GCF_011386835.1 Chrysemys picta bellii
CAACAAGCACCGGTGTGAACAGCGCTTTCTTGGCAGAAGCGCTCTCCTGCCGACAAAGCTAACCCCACTCATTGGGGGTGGATGTTTTTTGTCATCAGGAGAGCTGACAAACAGCAGCTACACTGCACAACTTTTAGCAGCATGGCTGTAGCGACACTGCCGTGTTGCTAAAAGCTGTCTAGTGTAGACATAGCCATAGAGTTTTTAAGGGCATGTCCTTGGAAGGAATTGCATTTGAGGGCTTGGTCTGTGAGGCTGTGAATGAGAGAAAGGGTTTGACTGGCGCTCTGGTGGCAGAATAAATCCTTAGCAAATAACCGGGGCTCAGCTTTGATTCCTTGGTGGTGGGGATGGAGTGAAAAGCCAGATCTAATGGGGAGGGGAAGCTGAAAGAAGGGAGGATACAACTGCCTCGGGGAAAAGTTATGATCTTCTGCAGGTAGTGGAGTTAATTACTGACGGCATGGCTACACGTGCAGATGTAGAGCGCTTTGAGTTAAACCAGCCTTCGGAGAGCACAGTAGGGAAAGCGCTGCAGTATGTCCACACTGACAGCTGACAGCACACTGGCATGGCCACATTTGCGGCATTTGCAGTGGCATTGGGAGCGGTGCATTATGGGCAGCTATCCCAGTGTGCAAGTGACTGCAACGTGCTTTTCAAATGCGGGGGGTGGGATGGAGTGTGACAGGGAGTGTGTTGTGTGAATGTGGGGGGAGAGAGAGTGGGTTTTTGGGGTGCTGAGAGTGTGTCAGCATGCTGTCTTGTAAGTTCAGACCCTGCCTCCCCCCCGCCTCGCTCTTACTCACTCAAAGCAAGTAACATTCCTCAGTAATGGTTGCTTTACCCTGAAGCAGATTAGCAGCCATCTGTCAGAAACGGAGCTTTGAAAGGGCATAACCACATTCCTACAGCAGATTCCAAAACAATGACAAGCGTGGCCACTTGACTTAAGGGGATTATGGGACGTTTCCAGAGGTCAATCATAGTGCAGTAATGAAACACCTCGTTCACACTGACACTGGGGCATCTCAGCCAAGATGCATCAGACATTATTCCTCTCGTTGAGGTGGAGTCAGAGCACTCTATGTGCCTTGCCAGTGTGGACGGGGAGTGAGTTAGAGCGCACTGAGCGGCTTTAGTGTGCTCTAACTTGCAAGTGTAGCCAAGCCCTCAATGTGTTAACCTGGGGTAATATGGAGAAAAGTAGGCTTGGTGTTTATTGTGTGGGTGAGCTGTTGAGCAGTGCTTGAATAAACTGCAATTAGGGTTAGACAGAGATTAATTAACATTTGAATGGCAATGTGTAAAATAATTCCCAACCCTCCATTCACTATAATTTGCAGGCGAGAAAAAGAAGTTTGTGGATGCTAATTAAATACTTTGCTAAAGCCAGGCGCACTTTGGAGAGAGCAGCACATTAGCCAGGGCTTGTTTTTACCCAAATCTTTTCTTTCCCGCTGCTCCGTAGGATAGCACAGTCTGTGATGCAGGGAAAGATGGCTAATGAAGTGGGCAGGGTGCGGGAGGCAGGTTAGCTGGGGAGGAGAGCCACACTGATGATGTAAGAAGAGCGTGGAATGGATTTTATTAATTCTATTGAGCTGCTTGTGAATGATTTTGTGACTATACAAATTGGCAACTTCTTTCTCTGAATATCACTGTAATCGGCAGTGAAAGCCACTAGATTTGTTGCTGGTTGTTTTCATACTTATTTCCTGGCTAGGGAAACCAAAAAGTTGCTAAATCTAGCAAGAAAATAGCTACATTGGCAACAAGGAAGGAAGGAAGGAAAGAGAATTTACAATGTTTTCTGTCACATTCTTATACTCACCAGGTAAATGCATGTATATGTATATGCATGTCTAGGGAACGGGAGATCTTGAATTCCTGTTCTAGCTACACAGAGTCACTCACTCATACCAACTTTGCAGGTCTGCTTGATACATGTAATAATCCTGCATGCCTGGCCTGGGAGTTTTGAGTCACCATTCTACTGGTTTAGAGTATATTCATGTTGGGGGGATCATTTGTTATGTAGAAACGGATGTTTCACCTTTCTTTAGATACCTTTGGCCAAAAATATAAAAGCTCTGGGTTCTGCTTTTTGCCTGACAGGTTACCCCACATGTGCTAATTAGGAGAATATCACTTAACGGCAGAATCACCTTCTCTTTATTGTGATTCCTGCAGTTTTGTTCATTAATGGTTTTAATATGACAGCATGAAAATCTGTTGACACTACGTCTCTCCATAGTTGCTAATCGGACAGTGTTGTCTGCATAGACCTGCAGACAATGCAGAGTTTCAAGCTAGTTTCATAGGCATTCAAGTTCAATGATACTTTTGATACATTTGAAACACTGAAGGATAGTTTACTCAGCTGATGTGAGCCAATATGCTTCCACTCACTGCAATGGAGCTCTGCTGATTTACACCAGCTGAAGCTCTGACCCCCAAAGTCTCCTTGTTTGTTCGAACCCACATGTAGTGCTCCCTCACTCTCCGGTCCGGAGGGAGGCCACTCTGCCTCATTGTCTTGGGGTTTAGTCCTCGGGTCGCACCGGTGGGGTGGAGCCATAAGCACTCTAGAGCTCTGGGCCCATTCGACAGAGGCAAACACACAATAACAATCTGGGGCCTTTGTCCCCGCCCCTGGGCAGGGCAGCGTCCTGCGGAGTCTCTAGTTCGCAGCCCAACAATAGGGTTGACAGCAATTAACAGTCTAGGGCCCTAGCCCTCAAGCAGGGCTAGGCTGGTAGCCGGCTGTAGCCTAAGCCTACCGGTGCAGGCAGCCAGTAAGCCGACACAGTCAATTGGCTCTAGCCCTTTGGGCGGGGTCAAGCAGGGAGCAGGCTTTAGCCTGGGATTATTGGCTCAGGCAGCCAGCAAACACACACACTCTCGGGGTTCAGATAGCGGTGAGCACCCACACAGTCTAGGGGCTCAACAAGGGTTGAGCACCCAGTAGGCAGTCTAGGGTGCTGGCAGGGGTGTTCCTGGAACACAGGCATCCTGGCCTAAGGTGGGGAGTTGGCCACCCTGGGGTAAGGGTGGCAGGGGAACACGAGCCTGCCCTACTCCACCGCATCCCAGCCCAGGGCCCTAATAGTGGCAAAGTGGTCTGCCACTGGTTCGGTGGGAATCCAACCACAGTGCACCGACAGGGTCTGCCCTGTAACCGGCCAATCATCGGCTGCCCCTGGGCCACTTCCTGCCTCCCCAGGGCATCCACCAGTCCTCGGGCTCCTCGGGATAAACAGCCGACAGTAGACCCGGCAACTCCTCTTCTGGGTCCGTCTCCTTCAGGGGCAGGGCACCAGTTCAGTTCCTGGGTGCTGCTGCAGGGCAGAGGTGTCCGTCTCCTCTGCTGGCTTTAACCCAACTGAGCTACAGAGTCTTCCTTTTATACTTCCTACCCCATGCTGGTACGCCCACCAAGGGGAGTGTAGTGGTCCCTCACTTTCCAGTTTGGAGGGAGGCTGGCAGGGGTGTTCCTGGAACACAGGCATCCTGGCCTTGCTGCAGAGACTGGTCGGTCTGCTCTGGCTGCCCTGCTAGCTGGAGCTCCTCTCTGGCTGGAGCTCTCCCTCCCTTGGGCTGCTGCTGCTATCTGGAATTCCCTCCCTGGACTGCTGCTGCCACTGCTGCTGAGTGTGGGGAGGCATTGCCGGCCTGCCCCCCTCCCCAGAGGGAGAAGCAAGGACCCCACCACTACCTATGGGTCCCTCCTGCTTGGCTGGCTGACTGCTGCTGCTGCCATCGAGGAGGAGGAAGAGGTGGATTCCTGCTGAGGGACATTGTGAAGGGGGTTTGTTCACAAACTGAGTGACTTTCAACATCTCTGCTCCTGGGGTGGTGGTGACTCCTATTGCTGTTGTGGCGAGCAAGGGGGAGAGGCGCAAAGCCCTCCCCCTTGTCTATCTGCCCCTCCCCACCCCCACCATCACCACTGCCCTCTCCTGCTTACCCACTGGACCTGCCCTTTGCCCCTTGATGTGGCTGTTTGTTCTCCTCCTTTCACCGCCTGGGACTGTTTGCAGCAGTGAGCAGCAAGGACTGAGCTGCACAGGCACATGTGGGTGCATGTGCCTCCCCACATTGGACTTACCCCCTGTCCAGCTGCGTTTGGCTGGTGGGGCTGCCCTCCCTGCTGTGCCCCCTGGCCTCCCTGTGTTAGTTTGCCCCTCCCCACTGCAGCCTGCCCTGCCCGCCACTTGCTTTGTCCCTCTGGGAGTTTCCCTTTCTGTTAGTTTGCCTGCCGCAACCCCAGCGCTTCAGTATTTGCTACCTGCCCTGCCCCAAACTTTCAGTTTTGGTTTGGTCACCTGCCCCGCCCTTACGCTTGCAGCTCCCTCCTGTTATTTGCCTGCCTCCCTGTTTCCCCTGCCCTCCTTTACCCCCCCCCCTTCCCTGTGTGCCCATGCCCCTTCCCTAAGCATTTGTGCCCCCTTTCAGTTGTCCCCACCCCCACCGTTCACAGCCCTCCTGATGGTATTGTAGTACCTCCCCTCCCCATGCAGCCGGAGGAGCCGATATCCCTATCCCACACCTGTGCCCCCCTTTTTCACCCCTGCGTCCCCTACCACTGGTGCCCGCCTCCCCTGCCTGCAGCCTAGTGGGGAGGAGCGGTTGCTTCTTCCCTTTCCCCTGGTGCCCCCAGTAGTCCTCCCGCAACCACTGGTACCCTCCTTCCCTGAACACAGCCTAACAGGGAGGAGTAGTTGGCCCTGTTCCCTCTCCCCTATCCCCCTGCCCCTGCTACTGGACTTTCCTCCCCTGCGTGTTGCTTAGCGGGGAGGAGCAGCTGCCCCTTGCCCACACCTATATTAGGGCCTCCTCCTGCCACCATAAAGAGGACCCTGCCTTCGGGCCTGGTGCTGGGAGGCGTGTTCATCACCCTAGAACCTCTGGAGGACTTGTGCCTATGGGTGGTGTTGACCTCCATCCTGCCCTTCCTCCCCAAAACTGCCCTGTTGCCTGCCCTCTCCACCCTGGGGAAGCCCATCTCAGTTATCAGCCCTCTCTTGCTGAACTGTAAGGACCCCACCCTCCGTCACATTTTATCCTTCCGCTGGCAGGTGCAAATGCAACTGCCACTGGCGGCGTGTGACAGGGTGGCTCTTAAGGGGTCCTTCCTGGTTCCCTATCAGGGGGCCCACTACCAGGTCCACTATACAATGGGGGAGGCCCGGTGCTTCCTCTGCTGGGCAATGTGGCACATCCGGAGGGACTTCCCCCTGGCCCGACACAGAGGGGCATCCGGGACCCCCAAGACCCGGGGGGGGGCACCGGCTCTGTCTTTGCTGGAGATCCTGGTGGCCCGGTCACCACTGCTGCTGCCCCTCCTCCTCCTTCCATAGTCCCAGCTCGGGGACAGCCCCCCCCCCCCCATCACGCCCAGATGAGCAGGCAGGCCTCGCCTCAGTTGGCTGCAGTTCATTGGGGCCTGCGGAGGAGAGGGCGGCAAGACCTTTGTCAGCCAAGGGAGAGGCCCGACCCAGGGGAGGTTTCCCTTCCCCGCGCTGTCCCACCCTTGCCACCCTGAGCCCCTGATTCATTGCCCTCACCCCTGACCTGCCCCTGCTGACCAGCCTTCCACCTCCACTTCGGAGCGCTGGGTGCTCGTCTGGGGGAAGCGCGGTGCCCACAAATCACGGGCTCGATCCCTCCCCTCCAACGAGGAGGAAGAGGAGGCCCCCCGAAAGATGCTGTGGGGGGCTGATGCCGCTACATCTTGCACCGCACCCCCAGAAGGAGCCCAGCAAGAGGCGCTGACCATGGAAGCCGTGGCAGCAGAGAGGGGCTGTACCGCCCCCTCATAGAGCCCCCCCAAGGAGGCCTCTGCAGGAGTTCCCCTGGCCCCTTTGCCACCTGTGCCTTCCGCCGCTGCTGATGCCAGGACAATTGTTGCCCCGGTTACTGATGGGGAGGACTCTGGGCCACGGGACTGATTTTCCCTCCATTTTTGAGGAGATTGAGGCCCCGGGTCTGACCCTGGTCACCCGGGGGAGGACAACCCCCCACCAGTGAGCCTCTATCTGGGCGGTGGCTTAGTTCCACCAGCCCCTCCTCCTCCCTGCCGCTCACCCCAAGCTGTCGCCCCCGCTGTAGTCCTTGGGGTGCCCCTGGCCCTCCCTATCTGCCTGGTCATGGATGGCACCCTGTCCCAGGCCACCGAGCCCCTCAGGGCAATGGCTAATGCCGAGCAGCTGGGCCCCGAGCCCGTGGGCACATTCTCCACCACTCGAACAGAGCTGATAGACTCCCCTCTCGTAGGGGGGCCACTGAAGACTCCACCATGCCTGACACCATGGCTGCAGTTATCACAACTCTCGTGCCCAGCGTCAGCGAAGGCCCCCCCTCCTGCCCCATCCCCTTGAACCCCAATCCCAGTTGTGAAGAGCCACACCCTGACAGCTCATCTGCTGGGGACCATGAACCCATCTCTGTCCCCGCTCCGGCCCCATCCCTGCCCCAATCCTGTTCCTGTCCACTCTCCTGCCCCAGCCTCAGTCCCCGCTCCCACTCCCACGTCAATCCCTGGCTCTGATCCTGCTCCTGCCCCTGATCCCACACCTGACCCCAAAGCACCACCTGCCCCTCTCCCCTCCACCTCCCATGCTATTGTCACCCCCAAGGTTGTCTCATTTCCGCTGCCTGTGAATGTTTTTTTGTCTCCCCTTCCCAATACTGTGGGAACTGCACTATTCCCTCCGCTGCCCCCCTCCCATGCCAGGGATGGGGATGGGCTGCCCGGCGCAGCCACGACAGGGCTCGGCACCTTGTTTGACTGTCTCCGTAGGCCACGAGGTTCTCTCAGGGTCCCCACTGGAGGAGGGCAGCGGGTTTGCTGTTGCATCCCCCTCTGTGCTGAGGGATGAGCTGTGCCACTTCCTAACAGACACCCGTGGCTCGAAGGGCAAGGTGCAGCTCGCCCTCCAGCGCTGGGGGGATTTCCATTGCATCCTCTGGGCCGTGAACAGGGTCAGCTCTAGGCACGAGCAAAACAAGCTGGTGCTTGGGGCGGCACATTTCTAGGGGTGTCATTCTGGCGGCGGCCATGCCGCCCTTAAAAATGTGCCCCGGTCGCCCTAGCTCACCTCCGCTGCTGCTGCTCGTGCGCCACCATGCGCGAAACAGCTGATTTGCGCACCGCTGCTCGCCCTCTCTCCCAGGTTCTCAAACGTTTGAGAGCCTGGGAGTGAGGGGGAGATCCCGAGCGGCTGCGGCACACGAAACAGCTGATTCACGCGCCGCTGCTCCCCCTCCCTCCCAGGTTTGAGAGCCTGGGAGGGAGGGGGAGACCCCGAGCGGCCGCGGCGCACTCGCTGCTTCTCCCCTTCCTCCCTCCCTCCTAGGCTTGAGAGCCTGGGGGGAGGAGGCAGGGCTGGATATTTGGGGAAGGGGCGGAGTTGAGGCGGGGTGGGGTAAGAAAAAAATGGGGGGGTGGCCAAAATTGTTTTTGCTTGGGGCAGCAAAAATCCTAGAGCCCGCCCTTGCCGTAAAGGCCCTTTTTGGGGAGGGAAGAGGGACCAGGAGACAGGACATAACAGCCTACCAGCGGGCCTGCAAGTTCCAAGACTCCCTATTGACCTTTGGGGTCGAAAATAGGTTGTTGCGGGTCCCACTGGAGGCTGCTGATCACCCTGCCCGTGAGGATCCACCCCAGCCCTCCCTATGAAAGTTACCATCTTTGCTACATTAAACACCCGCGGCTGTAGGGTGGGTCTCTGCAGGAGCCAGGTGCTCTCCTTCCTTCAGAAGCGGGGGTACTCTGTGATCTTCCTGCAGGAGACCCACATGGCCACAGCCATTGAGGTTAGCTGGCGGCTGGAGTGGGGGGACAGAGTTTGTTTCAGCCACCTCAGCACCCATTCGGCTGGAGTGGCCACCCTGTTCTCCCCCGAGCTATGGCCCGAGGTGCAGGGGGTCACAAAGGTCATACCCGGCCACCTGCTGCACGTCCGGGCCCGCGGAGAGGGGCTGGCATTGAACTTGGTCAATGTCTATTTCCCAAACGCAGGCCCAGACTGGGTGCGTTTCTTTCAGCAGGCGGCCTTCCTCGGCACCCTGGATCCTCACTAGTGCCTCACTAGGGTCTTCAACACCACCCTCGAGGACTGGGACTGCACAGGAGTTGAGAGTTCCACAGCTGCTGTGGGCGTCCTCAGGGAGATCGTGGACCATCACTCCCTGATGGACGTCTGGCGCAACCACCACCTGGATGACAATACCACCTTCACTTATATCCGTATGGAGGTCAATCGGTCGCATCTCTCTCAGTTGGACCGTATTTATTTATCACGCTTCCATCTGGCACAGGCCCACATCGGCATCCGGCCGGCCCCATTCTCGGATCACCACTTGGTGACCGTGACGGCCTCTCTGAGCTGAGAGAGGCTGGGGCCAGCCTATTGGCATTTCAGTAACAGCTTGCTGGAGGATGTGGGCTTCGTGGCATCCTTCCGGGAGTTCTGGCTGGCCAGGCGGGGGGCAGCGGCATGCCTTTCCCTCGGCAATGTGATGGTGGGATGTGGGGAAGGTATGCGCTTGGCTCTTCTGCCGAGACTACACCTGGGGTGCCAGCCGGCAGAGGGATGCGGTGATAGGGCAGTTGGAGCCAGAGGTCTTAGAGCTAGAGAGGCATCTGGCCTCTTCCCCCAAGGATCCACCCCTCTGCACAGCATACTGGGAGAAGCGGGAGGAGCTCTGGGCTCTGGAGGGAAAAAAAGCACGTCACCTGCCTCCTGGTGGAGTATGGCACCCCCTTCATGGATCCAGAGGAGATGCGTGGAAGGGCCAGGGTCTTCTATGCCAGCCTTTTCTCCCCAGATCTGACTGATGCTGAAGCCTGCAGGGTACTGTGAACCGAACTCCCGACAGTCAGTGTGGGTGACTGAGATTGGCTGGAGCTGCCTCTCTCTCAGGCCAAGTTCTTGGAAGCCCTCCATCTCATGCCCATCAACAAATCCCCAGGCATGAATGGGCTGACCATGGAGTTCTACCACGTGTTCTGGGATGTCCTCATCACTGTCACTGTCTGGGCTGAGTCCTTGAAAAGTGGGGTCCTCCCTCTCTCATGAAGGCGAGCCATGCTCGCCTTATTGCCAAAGAAGGGGGACCTCCGCCACCTATAGAACTTGCATCCTGTCTCGCTCCTCAGCACGGACTACAAGGTTGTAGCAAAGGCCATCTCGCTGCAGCTCGGATCCATGCTGGCGGACGTGGTCCATCCCAACCAGATTTACACTGTCCCAGGCCAGACCATCTTTGATAACCTGGACTTGGTCCAGGACTTCTTGGAGCTCGGGCATAGGGATGGTCTATCGTTCACCTTCCTGTC
Organism: Chrysemys picta bellii; assembly: GCF_011386835.1. Taxonomy (NCBI): domain Eukaryota; kingdom Metazoa; phylum Chordata; order Testudines; family Emydidae; genus Chrysemys; species Chrysemys picta. The sequence continues at coordinate 9,347 of NW_027052980.1, forward strand.
CCTATACAAGGAGAAGGCATTCAACAGGATGGACCACTGGTATCTCCTGGGCACTCTGCGGGTATTCGGCTTCAGGCCCCAGTTTGTGGGCGTTCTCCAGGTCCTGTATGCTGATGTGGAGTGTTTGGTCAGGCTCAACTGCACCCTGACCGAGCCGGTCAGCTTCGGGCGGGGAATACGGCAGGGGTGCCCCTTCTTGGGCCAGGTGTATGCTCTGGCAATCGAACCCTTCCTCTGTCTCCTCCACCGGAGTTTGATGCAGTTGGTGTGCTGAGAGCCGGAGCTGTGGCTGGTCCTGTCAGTGTACGCCGACGACGTACTCCTCATGGTTCAGGACCCAGGCGACCTGGTGCGGGTGGAGGCCTGCCAGGCTGTTTACTCGGCAGCCTCCTCCACCAAGGTCAACTGAGTCAAGAGCTCTGGCCTGGTAGTCTGGGATGGATGGCAGGCGAGCTCCCTCCCACCCATGCTTCAAGCCATCCGGTGGAGTGCTGATCTGCTGCCCTATTTTGGTATCTATCTATCCACCACGCATCCTTCTCTGCTGGAGAACTGGCAGAATTTGGAGGCCAGGGTGATCGAGCGGCTGTGGAAATGGACAGGACGGCTCCGGTGTCTCTCCCTGCGAGGGAGGGTGCTGGTGCTGAACCAGCTAGTTCTGTCCATGCTCTGTCACTGGCTCAACACCTTGAGCCCGGCCCCAGAGATCCTGGCCAGGCTCCAGAGGACAGCCCTGGAGTTTTTCTGGCCAGGACTGCACTGGGTCTCTGCAGGGGTCCTTAGTCTTCCCCTGGAGGAGGGAGGACAGGGGCCTGGTCTGCCTTCATAGCCAGGTCCATGTCTTCCACCTCCAGGCCCTGCAGAGAATCCTTTATGGTGCAGGTAGTCCAGCGTGGAGTGTACTGGTGCACGCCTTCCTCTGCCACCTCTGAGGGATACAATTCAATTGGCAGCTCTTTTTTCTTCACCCGAGGGGTCTTCTGCGAGACCTCTCAAAGCTGCCGGTCTTCTACAAGGACCTCCTCTGGATCTGAAAGCTCTTTTTGGTGATCAGGTCCACTGTGGCCACCGAGGGGGCGGACCTCCTTGCAGAGCCCCTGCTACACAATCCCTATTTACGTGTGCAGGTGGCGGAGTCTCCCTCGGTGCGCCGGAGGTTGGTCCTGGCAGAAATCACTAGGGTCAGAGACCTCCTGGACTACGACAGGAGGGACTGGGTGGATCCCCTTGTGCTCAGTTGGCGCATGGGACTCTCCACCCTTCTGACCTCCTTGCACGTAGTCCAGGAGGTGGGGGGCTGCTTTGTCGCCCTTTTCTCTCATCTCCCTGTGAGAGGGTGTTCCCCGCCCACCCCTCACCCCAGGCCCTCGGACCTTTTTATCAGGCCCCTGTTCTGTGAGCCTCCCCTCTCCAGCCTCCCCGTTCCCATGCTTAGAGCTGGCTGTGCACCCTGCAGCCGGTTCTGTTCCGAACCATGCCCAGGGACCAACTGTACATGCTCATGCTCCTCACGTTGCATTTCCTCACCCTTGTGTCCCACCCCGACAGCAAATGGCAGGACTGCTTACAACCTGTAGAGGGTGAGGAGCCCTGGTAGGCCAGCCTCTATTCCATCTTGGTCCCACGGCCTGCCAGGGACATTGGTTGGTGGCTCCTTCATGGAGCCATGAGCACAGACATGTATCTGGCACGGTTTACCCCCATACCCGAGGCCTGCCCCTTCTGCGGCGTGACGGAGAACCTGGAGCATGCCTATCTTGAATGTGCCAGGTTGCAGCCCCTATTCTTGTTGAGGTTCTGGCTGCACTTTTCCCTGCAACTGTTCATTTTCACACACCCTATCCATGGCCCCATGAAATCGCGAGACCTCCTCGTCAACCTCGTCCTGGGTCTGGCCAAAGTCACCAGGAGGAGGATGCTGGACAAAGGGGTGCTCTGCGACTGTGGGGCCTATTTCTGGTCCTCCCTCTGGGCAGAGTTCCACTGGGCAGCATCCACTGGCTTTCTAGACACCTTTGTCTTCTGCTCAGTGTCCGCATCCGGTACCCTTGTTTTGAACCTCTGAGCCCCACTCCCAACCCTGTTTTCTCATTAGTTGTCCCAAGCAATCAGTTGGATCCAGGGTCCAGTGGTCCCTCCTGCTAGGCTGGGTGAGGGGCCTTTAGAAGTGGGTGGGCTTGAACCTGCCCACATCCCAGGATTTCCAATAAGGTCTCACTACACGACATATTTTCAAAATATTTTTTGTTACTGAACCACAGTCAAACCCACAGACTGTCAGTCGATCCTGCCCTCCAAAGGTACTCAGGTGCTTTGGAAAATCCCACCCTTAAATGACAGTGTTTTTTTATTTCAACTGGCAAGAGGAGGAGGGGTCCGTGGCTCAGAATTTGGGCCTTCTAACCAGCCAGTCTTTCCCTCTCTTGTGAATTTATGAAGGTCTTTTGAAGCAGTGTCCCCACCTGGAAATTTTAGGAGGTTTGCAGGGGTGAGAGCCCCATGGTCTGCTATCCACCCACCAACCTCCCTGAGATCCAGATTCCCCTCTGCAGCAGTATAATTTGTGACAAGCACTGGAAGGGAACCTCAGTCCTATTGATTAACAGGAGTATATCTCCCTTCCTTGAGACCTTAGGATGGAATATCGAAGTCATCTGTTCAGAAGGCAAAATTCTACTTTTAATTATGGGCAGTAATATCACTTTGGGACTATATGGTTCCCTCAATAGACAGCAAATCCCCAAGTAAAATCAATGGAAGGTCTGTGCTAAAGACCAAGGGTAGAATGTGACATTTAATCTATGGAAGAATGAGAATGAATATTGTAGCGAGGATTGCATTGCAGTTTCTGTTAAAACACAGTTTTTTCCAAAATGCCCTAAAATGCCCATGGATAAGTAAGTAGCCTTGAAAATTGTTGTGACGTATCAGAGGCAGGAGTAGAGTTAGTGGTGCAAATGTAGGGTTATTTTGTCAAGCGATTCCCAAGATACTGGCTCCTCCACCACAAATGTCCTAATTTTAAACTGCTTGTTCTTATAATGGTTTTTAGCCCACAATGAGGAAAGAAAACTAAGGGCAGTTTTCACATAAAATGTATACCGCTTATATCACTGGTCTGCCATGAGCTTATCCAGCATCCAGTACACAGGTCCAATGTCAAATCCAAATAATTCAAACATTATTAGCCCTTCTGTCAGATTCTGAGTACTACCCATGACTGATGCAAGATACAAACTAGCTCACATACCAGCGCTCTGGTAACGGGGTTCCCCACCACCACCAGTGCACCTCCATGTGTCTAAGTCTGGGAAAAACAACAAAGAGTCTGGTGGCACCTTAAAGACTAACAGATTTATTTGGGCATAAGCTTTCATGAGTAAAAACCTCACTTCGGAAGTAGCTCTCACTGCATCAGGTACCTCCTTCCGCCTTTGTTCACTCTGCCGTCTTTCTTCTACTAACTTGGCCCTCTGGCCAAGTCGCTATTTAGTCCATCCCTCCTGGGGTTACTCAGTCCAACAGGACCACTGTCCAGATGCCTTCTCTGGATGTCATTCAGCCCCAGTGGCTGGCAGGGGAACCTGGCCCTGCCCACTACACCAGGTTCCAGCCCAAGAACCCTATAACCAACAATCCAGGCCCTCAGATCCCCTCCCTGTCACTGTTTCCCTGGGATTCTTGCTACCCAGCCTCTCTATCTTCTCTTGCCTGGGGCTGAGTTTACCATTGGAACTTCCTGTTCTACCCATGGCTACTTCACCCCCTCCTAGCCGCTTCTTGAACTCCTTACTCCAGAGCAGGATCTCAGGGCTTACTTCCCCCCAGACTCCCTCCTTGTCCCTGCACCTTCCCTCATCCCAGGGAGTGGCTGAAGCCTTCTTCCCCTGCAGCCCCCTTCTGCTTTCAGCCTCCTGGCTTTGTAGCCCTGTCCCTCCCAGCCCTTCTCCAGCTGGGCTTCACTCTTAACTAACCTGCCCCGCCCTCTTGTAGGCCCTCATTAACCCTATCAGGGCTGGTGTGGGGTGCTCTCCTTTAAAGGCAGGGGGAGGCTGATGCAAAATTTCCATGTGAAAAAAAAATTCAGAGTTTTCTAAAAATCACAAAAAGTGTGAGGTTGGCTTGAAAATGGCTATGCCACATTATTACTGGGGTAGAATTTATAGTACAAATTTGGGGTCATTGGTCAAGGGATTTCTGAGGTACATTTCCCCCAAACTGAGCTGCGTTTAAATTTTTCCGACTTTTATAACATTTTTACACACAAAGATATGAAAACACTTGGGTACTCCTAATAAAGCATATCTGGACACCTGCAATCAGCTAGTCAATGGAACCAAGGCCTAGTTTTGAACTCCGCTATTCCAAAAAAAATTGGATTTTCATTCTGGTTCTACAGTGTGATGTGCCTGGCTCTGGTTTGCAGCATTTGTTACTACACCAGCTGCCTTAGAGAGAAACAAAGGTTTCAGTGCCATGGCTTACAGAGTTCACACCTCTGTGAGGTATTGTTTCCTCAGGAGACGCACGCTGAGAACTGGGCTGTGCCTCCGATTCAAACACAAAATCCCTTCATTTATGTTTTGCTTCAGTAACTGAGGCAACTGCCAGGTTGGCTGGGCAGACCCGGAGTTTGCTTGCCTCAGCTGTTGTACACAGGAGGTTTCTCCAGTGTGGACTTAGGTTAGAACTGAAATGCAGTTCTTGTCATAATGTCCCAGCACCTTCTTACTCGTGGACTATCTTGCCATCTCTGCTACTGACTGTTGTCTGGCCAGAAGTCACCTACCACAGCATTTCATACCACACCAGCCTTGCCAGGCCCCAAAGCTGAAAAATCATGAGCCAAACCCCAAAGAATCAAGAAATTGGGCCCAAAATCATGAGATTTGTTTTTTTAAGGATTATACGGTGTTGTGGGATTTCTTTTCTAATGTGAACTCCCTGCCCACTCCTGTGCATGTGACAATGCCAGGCTGCCTCCTCCCCCACATTTGTAGGGAGTCAGATGCCCCTGGACACTGCTTCAGGAACTCTCACTGCAGGACCCAACTGAGCTCAAATTACACATATCTGTGTAAAGGGCTGCAGTCAGTGCTTAATTTGTGCTGGGGCTTGCCAGGGCTGAGACCGGCACCTCTAGGCTTGCTGCATCAGTTATGAAAGTAAAAAAATCTTTCATCCACATAAGAGATTGAAGCAGCAGCAGCACAACACTCCACCTCCACTCACATGTCACTTAGCTGCTAAAGGAACATCCCTGGTCCGTTGCGATGCTGCTTGTATGATGCCTGAGCCCAGGCACCTCTTTCATTACAAATTAGGCATTGGCTACAGATGGGTGGAGATTCCAGCTTCTCCCACCCCCACATTCCCATAGATTAGTGCTGTACCCTCCAGCCCCACCTCTGCTCAGTCCCAGCACAGCAACATATAGGACAGGGCAGGGGGAGCAGGAGCACGGACTGACCCATTGCTCACAGGAATGGTGGGGAGGATGTGGGAGAATTTGAAGAACTAGCTAATGACACAAAAACTAACAATTTTTTTAAGTACATCAAACACTGGAAGCCCTCCAAGCAGTCAGTGGTTTCACTGGATAATTGAGCTGCTAAAGGGGCACTCCAGGAAGACACGGCCATTGAAGTAAAGCTGAATGAATTTTTTGCATCAATCTTTACTGCAGAAGATATGAGGAAGTTTTGTACACCTGAGCCATTCTGTTTAGATTACAAATCTGGGGAACTGTCCCAGGTTGAGGTGTCAAAAGTGGAGGTTTTGGAACAATATGATAAATTAAACAGTAATACTCACCAGGACCAGATGGTATTCACCCAAGAGTTCTGAAGGAACTCAACTATGAAATTCTAGAACTATTAACAGCGGTATGTAACTATCACTTAAATCAGCTTCTGTACCAGATGACTGGAGGATAGCTAATGTGATACCATTAAAAAAAAAAAAAAAAGGATCCAGAGATGATCCTGGCAATTACAGGCCAGTAAGTCTACTTCAGTACCAATCAAATTGGTTGAAACTATAGTAAAGAACAGAATTATCAGACGCATAGATGAACACAATTTGTTTGGAAAGAGTCAACATGTTTTTTGTAAAGGGAAATCATGCCTCACCAATCTATTAGAAAGGCCAAGGCACAAGACAAGATCAAACTAGACAGAGACATAAAGGGTAACAAGAAAATATTCTACAAATACATTAGAAGCAAGAGGAAGACCAAGGACAGGGTAGGCCCATTACTCAATGGGGGGAGGGGGACAATAACAGAAAATGTGGAAATGGCAGAGGTGCTTAATGACTTCTTTGTTTTGGTTTTCAACAAGAAATTTGGTGGTGATTGGACCTCCAACATATTGAATGCCAGTGAAAATGATATGGGATCAGAGGCTAAAATAGGGAAAGAACAAGTTAAAACTTATATAAATTAGATGTCTTCAAGTCACCAGGACCTGATGAAATGCATCCTAGAATACCCAAGGAGCTGACTGAGGAGATATCTGAGCTATTAGCGATTATCTTTGAAAAGTCATGGAAGACAGGAGAGATTCTAGAAGACTGGAAAAGGGCAAATATAATGCCATTCTATAAAAAGGGAAATAAGGACAACCCAGGGAATTACAAACCAGTCATCTTAACTTCTGTACCTGCAAAGATAATAGAGCAAATAATTAAGCAATCAATTTGCAAACATATAGAAGATAATAAGGTGATAAGTAACAGTCAGCATGGATTTGTCCAGAACAAATCATGTCAAACCACCCTGGTTGCTTTTTTTGACAGGGTAACAAACCTTGTGGATGGGGAAAAGCAGTAGACGTGGTATATCTTGACTTTAGTAAAGCTTTTGATACTGTCTCACATGACCTTATCATAAACAAATTAGGGAAATACAGCCTAGATGGAGTTACTATACGGTGGTGCATAACTGGTTGGAAATCCATTCCCAGAGAGTAATCAGTGGTTCACAGTCAAGTTGGAAGGGCATATCAAGTGCAGTCTAAGAGGGTTCAGTTCTGGGTCTGGTTCTGTTCAATATCTTCATCAATGATTTAGATAATGGCATAGAGAGTAGACTTGTAAAGTTTGCAGATGATACCAAGCTGGGAGGGGTGGCAAGTGCAAGTGCTTTGGAGGATAGCACTAAAATTCAAAATGATCTGGACAAACTGAAGTAAATAGGATGAAATTCAATAAGGACAAATGCAAAGTACTCCGTTTAGGAAGGAACAATCAGTTGCACACATTCAAAATGGGAAATGACTGTCGGAAGGAGTATTATGGAAAGGGATCTAGTGGTCATAGTGGACACAAGCTAAATATGTGTCAACAGTGTAACACTGTAGCAAAAAAAGGAAACATAAAAAGTGTTGTAAGCAAGACATGAGAAATAATTCTTCCGCTCTACTCTGCACTGATTGGGCCTCAACTGGAGTATTGTGTCCAGTTCTGGGCGCCACATTTCGGGAAATATGTGAACAAATAGGAGAGAGTCCAGAGAAGAACAACAAAAATGATTAAAGGTCTAGCAAACATGATCTATGGGGGAAGACTGAAAAAATTGGGTTTGTTTAGTCTGGAAAATAAAAGACTGAGATGGGACATGAACAGTTTTCAAGTACATAAAATGTTGTTACAAAGAGGAGGGAGAATAATTGTTCTTCTTAACCTCTGAGGATATGACAAGAACAATGGGCTTAAATTGCAAGAAGGGTGGTTTAGGTTGGACATTAGGAAAAACTTCCTAACTGTCAGGGTGGTTAAGCACTGGAATAAATTGCCTAGGGAACAGTGCAATCTCCATCACTGGTGATTTTTAAGAGCAGGTTAGATAAACACCTGTCAGGGATGGTCTAGATAATATTTAGTCCTGCCATAAGTGCAGGGGACTGGACTAGATAACCTAACAAGGTCCCTTCCAGTCCTATGATTCTATGATTCCATGAGAATTCTTTGAGGGATTCAACAAACATGGGAACAAGGGTGATCCAGTGGATATAGTATACTTGGACTTTCAGAAAGACTTTGACAAGGTCCCTTACCAAAGGCTCTTAAGCAAAGTAAGCAGTCATTGGATAAGAGGGAAGGTTCAGCTCAGTAACTGGTTAAAAATAGCTCAGTAACTGGTTAAAAGATAGTAAACAAAGGGTAGGAATAAATGGTCAGTTTTCAGAATGGAGAAGTAAATAGTGGTGTCTGCCAGGGATCTGTACTAGGACATGTACTGTTCAACATATTCATAAATGATCTGGAAAAAGGAGTAAACAGTGAGATGACAAAGTTTGCAGATGATACAAAATTACTCAAGATTATTAAGTCTAAAGCAGACAGCAAAGTATTACAACGGTATCTTATAAAACTGGGTGATGGCAACAAAATGGCAGATGAACTTCAGTATTGATTAATGCAAATGATGCACATTATAAAACATAATCCCAATTATACATACAAAACAATGGTGTCTAAATTAGCTGTTGCCACTCAAGAAAGTGATCTTGGAGTCATTGTGGAAAGTTCTCTGAAAATATCTGCTAGATGTGCAGCAGCAGTCAAAAAAGCCAACAGAATATTAGGAACCACTAGGAAAGGGATATGTGCAGTTCTGGTTTCCCCATCTCAGAAAAGATATATTAGAATTCGAAAAGATACAGAGAAGGGCAACAAAAATGACTGGGGGTTGGAACAACTTCCATATGAGGGGAGACTAAAAAGCCTGGAACTGTTAATCTTGGAAAAGACACAACTAAGGGTGGATATGATAGAGGTCTATCAATTGTGACTGATTTGGAGAAAGTGAATAAGGAGGTGTTATTTCCCCTTCACATAGCACAAGAACCACAGTTAACCGAATGAAATTAGTAGGCAGCAGGTTTAAATCAAACATAAGGCAGTATTTCTTCACACAACACACAGTAAACCTGTGGAACTTGTTGTCAGGGGATGTTTTGAATCCCAAAAGTATAACTGGATTCAAAGAAGATTTAGATGAGTTTATGGAGGATAGGTCCATCAATGACTATTAGCCATAGTGGTCATTGGTGAAACCCCATGCTTTGGGTGTCCCTAAGCCTCTGACTGCCAGATGCTGGGACTGAACAATAAGATGGATCACTGGCTGACCCATTCCTGACAGATGTTTTGATGCAGACTGAACATCTAGATCAAATACATGTACTGCAGAGAGAATCTGTCACAGGTGACCTATCTATGGGCATTTCTACACTGAAGCTGGAGGTGTAATTTCCAGCTTGGGTAGATTTGTTCACACACTAGCTCAATCTAAAGTAGCATGCAAATAACTACTTGATCTGGAAATTACACCTTCAGCTCCAGTGTAGATGGGCCCTGAAAGCCAACAAGACCCAAGGCCTTTGGAGATGCTGGCTGTGCTCAGGGAGTGGCTTTGGGGTGGCTGGGTTGGTTGCTGGGTGTCAGAATAAATGACATTTTCAAGGGCCAATGGGAGTTTGAGCTGCCAGCTAGAGCAATTGCAGGGCAGTGGATGTGCTTCCTGCTGTCCAGTCATCAACCTTCCTTTACAAATTACCATCTCCGGCTCATGTCTCAGGGGAAAGATTTGCTCTGATGCAGTTGCTGAATCCTTGTCAGTCAATTCTTCTCCTACTGGTTGCATTCCTCTCAGAGATTAGCATATTTTTGATGCCTCATGAGTAATTCAGCCCTGAGCGTTAAGAATCCTTTGTGGTCTCTTGTTCCCAGGCAGAGCAGGTACTGGAGCAGTTCATGGACAGTAAGAAGGCAGAAGCTGCCACCATTGTCACGGCTCACAAAATGCTGACAGATTTACAAAAGCGCCTGGCAGGTAAGTTTCTGTGAAAGGATTTTAAGCGGATTCCTTTCCGTATTTCAATAATTTCAAGAAAAAAACATGTATTCATATGATAGAGTTAAGGATGAGAATCCATGGCCACCCAGGGCTTCATAGCTGTCCCTATGGTGAACACCACGACCACTTGGAACTCTCCCATTACAGGGTATGGGTTTTGGGGACTATGGGGTATTCTCAGTCACTCCTGCTGAAACTTCCACTTTGTATAAATTGTCACGTTGTCTGTCTGGAGTGGCTCACCACTGTGAGTGCCAATCTCAGGTCAGACTGTCAGAAAACAGGGCAGAGACCCCACAATGATGATGTGTTCTAGAATTAGATTGCACCAAGCCAGTAACAAATGTGCACTCCTGGATCACTATACCAGTCTTACCATGGAGTCATAGACAGTCCCCTTAGACTCTCCAGTCTATCGTGCCACCTAGACAACTGCATTTAGTGATAATGGCCACATAAACCAAAAATCACACCAAATCTTGTTTCGCCCAGTCCCAAAAACCAGTCACTTACCCCAGATCAATTGGTACTCCAGACCTTGCACCACAGACAATGCTGGCAGCCAATTCCATAGTAAATTAACTAAAGATTTATTAGCTAAGAAAAGGATATGAGAGTTATTGAGAGCTTAAAGTAGGTCAAATATATTCACATGTGAGTCACAGTTTGTAATTCCAAGTAGTAACAGTGATATAATGAACTGCCATTTTCCCAAAAGTCAGGGAACCCAGATGTCTCTGGGGATCTCCGCTTTGCAGCTGGTACTCCTCCCTGTCACAGTTCAAATAGTCCAGAGATGAAGGATCTTTCTTTGAATCCATATTTGTAGTCTGTTCACACTGTTGAGCAGGGGATTGGTCTAGAAGACCTACTGAGGTCTCTTCCAACCCTAATATTCTATGATTCTGTGATTCTAAAGCTAGCTGACAGCACCTCTACCCATGTGGGCCTTCCTTTGTTGCCTATGAATGAGGAATGCAATTTGAGTCTGTGATCTCCAATCATCAACATACTGGCCACCTGCTTTGAAACGAGCTCTTTTCCATTAAAGTCCTTAAGTCCTTCGTTAGTATTTCACAAGATTTCTTTGATGGGTAATTTAGTTACATTTACATACACAAATATAAATGTTTGTCATTGCTTTATAACAGGACAAAGATAAGTGAAAACAATGTAAGTAATGACCCATTGGCTTTCATGAAGTTTAAACACCAAACACTCTTATACAATTATTTTGATTTCTATTAATATGCAATTGAATTGGCCTGCGGGCCTAACTTGACCTGGTACTTGGGTTGTCAGTGTCACATAAATAATTACATGTTTATAGGAACAGTGACATGCACCTGACTCTGCCACATCCCATGTGAGTGCCTCAGCCACCAGGCTATAGATTTCAACTCTCTCTGTTATTTGCTCTCTCAGCCCAAATGAATGTTTAATTATGTGATACAAAGTGGAACAGCGTTCACAGGACAGCTTGAGAGCATTGCATCCTAGGATGTCCCCTGGCCAAGGCAACCCACTGGGATGCAGGAGACCTGAGTTGGAGTCCCAGCTCCCCAGCAGGCAGAGCAGGGTTTGGAGCCCAGGTCTCCCATATGCCCAATGAGTGTCTAGATGAGGTTGGGGGGTCTCTGTCTTGCTCTGGTTTCTCCAGAGAAAGGGTTGACCGGGCCAAGGCACTCCAGGGGAGGGTTAATGGCTCAGAATCCTGAGCAGAGGGAGGTGCCATAGAATTATAGAATCATAGAAGATGAGGGTTGGAAGAGACCTCGGAGGTATCTAGTCCAACCCCCTGCTCAAAGCAGGACCAAAACCAACTAAATCATCCCAGCTAGGGATTTGTCAACCCAGGCCTTAAAAACCTCTAAGGATGGAGATTCCATCACCTCCCTAGGTAACCCATTCCAGTGCTTCATAACCCTCCTAGTGAAATAGTGTTTCCTAATATCCAACCTAGACCTCCCCCACTGCAATTTGAGACCATTGCTTCTTATTCTGTCATCTGCCACCACTGAGAACAGCCGAGCTCCATCCTCTCTGGAACTCCCCTTCAGGTAGTTGAAGGCTACTATCAAATCCCCATTCACTCTTCTCTTCTGCAGACTAAACAATCCCAGTTCCCTCAGACTCTCCTCGTAAATCATGTGCTCCAGCCTCCTAATCATTTTCATTGCCCTCCGCTGGTCTCTTTCCAATTTGTCCACATTCCTTCTGTAGTGGGGGGACCAAAACTGGATGCAGTACTCCAGGTGTGGCTCACCAGTGCCGAATAGAGGGGAATAATCACTTCCCTCGATCTGCTGGCAATGCTTCTACCAATACAGCCAAATATGCCATTGGCCTTCTTGGCAACAAGAGCATGCTGCTGACTCATATCCAGCTTCTCATCCACTGTAATCCCCAGGTCCTTTTCTGCAGAACTGCTGCTTAGCCAGTCGGTCCCCAGCCTGTAGAGGTGCATGGGATTCTTCCTTCCTCCTGCCCATCAGCTCAGTGTGTGAGGCCAAGGTCAATGGGAGTTAGGTGCCTAACCACCTATGTGGATCTGGCTCTAAGTCCCCCCTGCCCCGTGTTCTGCATTTTCTTTTGGCTAGTTTAGGCAGCCCCTGCTGGCTTCTGTGAATTCCCTGCTTAGGCACCTGTTTTTCCCCATGATTTGGATAGGGAGCCTGGACACCTAACTCAGGGGTGAAGATTCCACTCGCTGGCAGGTCACCTAGGAGTTAAGTGTGTGCAATGCCTAAGACCCTGTAATGGGGCATCCTCTGCTTCTGCTCACTGGTACCACAGTTATCTGCTCAGACTCTGCCAGTTAGGCAGCCACATTTTGGGGATAATTTATGCTCCCTCCACCTACCCTCTCATGCAGCAGTGCTGTTAGCAGCATCCCTTGTGCCTTCAGCCCTTCCCCTGGGCCGGAGAGAAGAGGCACTCTCCCTTTTCTGAGAGTCTGGGCTAAGCTAACCCTGATCATCCCCCACATATACTACCTGTGTCCTTTTTATCAGTCATCAGCTGATGGTGTAATTGGTTCTTTAGCTCACACAGCTTCCCAGCCTGATTAGATAATTAGATTCCATTCCCCCAATCAGTCCTCTGGGGAACTCATCAGTGCCAGAGTGATCAGAGTGCCCACTCCCAGAACTCAATAGGTGATCTATCTCCTAGCACTCTGTCACATTGTGGCCCGTTGTGAGTCTAGCCCTGTGACACAGCTGAACTCCTCTGATTACATCCAATACAGGCCAGCTGGCCCCATCAGACTCAGTGAATTTATAGATAGATTTGGAAGGGTTGGATTTCTATTGGTGAATGTCATTAACCATTGATTTAACTGTACGCACACAGACCAACATAAATATACTTCCATTGATAAACATTGAAATTTACAGATAGGCAGAGTAAGAAAAATGCTGTTTGAGAACTTATTAGAATTAAATTCCAGAGATGCAGACTAGCGAACGAATAGTAAAAACAGGTCTGATTTCTTGATTGATGGATATTTACTTTGTATATTTTGACATGTGATGTTGACAATTTGTGTGTTAGTGGTTTATAAAGCTTCAGCTTTTTGAATCTCAGCATCTACTGTCATTAAATAATTGTTTGAACCCCCCATAATTTCACTCAAATATAAAAATTTTAATTGCTAAAAATCTTTAGAAGGCCTAAAAATAAAGGTCACTATTATCTGTTGAAATTATATTTAAAAAGTTCTGCTAAGTCTATTTACAGCAAAGATTTACGGTTTTTATGCACAACTCCATGGGTTGCTGCCACTTTCTGGAGTGCAATACAGAACAGTGAGGGATTGTTTCACTGCCTTCCCTGCAACCTTGGACACCCCACAGTGCTTTGCTGTTGTAGCTCCCAACCTGGGTTGCTTGCAAGCAGCCTACCAGCATGCAGGTCAGACCCTGAGTGTCTGTGTGCTGGACAGGCCTGGAGCAGCAGTTCTGATCCCAGCAGCCTGTCTACAGCCCCACTCTAGCTTCCACCAGCCTTTGTTACACTCAGCAGGGTGACCTCAACACACTCCCAGTCCCAAATTTCCCCCCAGACTGTGTGTTCTGCAATTTCCAGTCCTCTTCTGGGCAGTTCAGAGAAATAATATGGTTCATTTGCTCTTTTAAGGAGACAGAACACACCAGTTTACCGCATTAACTGGAATTGACATCCCCTTGAATTCAAACACAGCTCTGTTGGTTTAGATCCTAGTAAAAGAAATTTATTAACAAAAGAAGATAGGGTTTTAAGTGAGTTCAGATATAAGAGACAAAGTTAGAAATGGTGCCCAGCAACTAAAAATGAAAACATGCATCTAAAGATCTAAAACTTAATCTAGAAAATTTTGGTTCAAGGCTTTTTTCAGGATGGCCTTTCTCACCCGCAGTGTGCCAGCAAGATAGTGACTGACCCTCTCTTTGGTCAGGGTCTCTTCTAGAGATCCAAAGGTGCTGGTGTCTTTATCGTCTTAGGTGTGTAACCCTTCTGCCAGGTGGAGTCAGCAGCAACAAGGGCCGGGTTCAATATCTAGCAGTTCCTTTTCAACAATACAGCACAGAACTAGCTCGAGCCCCCATCCAGTAGCCTGGGAAGATTACACACCACTCCCTGAGTTCATCTCAGAGGCAATACTTACCCTTTCGCAAGCACAGAGTGTAGAAAATAAACTTTTAATAAAAGGAGTAATATGGGAAAATGCCTCAAGCAAGTTTCATAAACATAAAACTATGAACCAAACACCCAGCCAGAGTACATTGGGCAGTGTTCTCTGCCTCAAGTTCTTGAGTCCAGCAACCAAAAGTTCCTTTAATGTGCTCCTCTCTTCTCCCTCCACTGCACCCCACTCACAGTTGTTGTCCAGTGAAGACCTAGGGTTCAGAGGTGCATCTGCGTGAGTTCATCTCCCACCCTGGTGAGGTGGGGCAGAGGAAAGGCACCTTGCTTGCTCTGCCATCTGGTCACTTGTTCTGGTGCTGCATGGCTCCACCAGCCATCCTGCTTGCCACCTGCTCCTTCACCAGCCACCCTGCTGGCCACTCCGCTCTGATGACTGCCCTCCCCAGCTGCTCGCTGCTCTGCTGGCTGCCTGCCTGCTGATGCACACTGTCACATTCTGCTGTGATCTCTGTGGATCAGTCTCTTGAGGTTCTACCCAGCTTTCAGGGATTTCCAGGTCTTAGTGGGGGATCCTCACTGCTGCAGTAGGCTGGGCAGAAACACTGTCCTACAGCAAATGATTTCAGTTGTAGTGATCACTTAACAAAACAAAACAACTTCTACTAGAGCCTTAATTATCCCTGGTTTTGGAAGGTAAGAAGAGGCACATTAAGCCATACCCACAAAGCTTGAGCTGAGCAGAGCCCCATCTCCAGGTAGGAACACCTTTCTCCATCCCCTCCTACTTTCACAAGGGTCTGGCAGCCTGCTTAGCTAGTTCAGTTTAGTTGAGGGTGACCCCCACAATCAGACCAGGCTAAGTACAGTTTTGCTACCCTTTAGTCATACTATAAGGATAACAACTTTTCATTATCCCTACATTCAGTATTAAGTGATTTGTAACCCATATTAGACAAAATCAATCACTTGAGCAACACAGCTCTGTCTGCTGGATACCTAGGCAGAGTGGATGTGTTCATGTAAATACAGTCTGGTCCTGAAGCCTTTTCCCCTCCCCAGCTCATCACTAGCTGTCAGGGGGAAGCTCCTTCAGACCCTGTTTACAGGTGCTAGAGATAACTTGGGTTTCTCTGCCCTTCCTTACATCATCCAGTGAACCTTTGAAATCAATTCTTTTGAAGGTTACCCCTCAAAGTAAAGTTTATTCAAGCAGTGAGGAGGGCGATATGAAGTATTTTGGTGAAGGAGGCTCCATGTTCTTTCTTTCCCCACTTGTGTTTGCTGAAATGTAAATTGTTCTGTTTCCTGTCATCTCCTCCCTCTGCTGCCTTGATGATCCTGTATACTACTTATGTGTAAACTGAGATAAACAAATGTTCCTCCGTTGAGGACAGGCCTGTTTAATAACTTCTGCTTAGGCAGGGCTGTCTGGTTTTGAACATGTGCTAATAACATCATACAGGGGGAATTCATAACTTTACATATATTGTTGCTACCCCAATTTCCCCATGATATTATTGCCCAGTGAGTTACTAGTTTTCAAATGATACCTCACAAGGTCTATTTTGTAAAAATTATTAAAATAGTGTGTAGGCGGTGAATACAGGGATGCTTTTGGTCACAGCAGCAGTACTCTTAGGAGTTAGGAACTGTAATGCCTAAGTCCCCTTTGTGAATCTAGGCCTAGGACACACAGCTGAATGGTTCTGGTTCATTCCAGTAAAGATCAGCAGATTGACCCCTTCACAATCAGTTAATTTGTAGTACAGGTTCAGGGGTTTATGCACAGTCCTGCCTTAGGGCCATACATGGGGTGGGGCAAACAGGTCAGCCACCTAGGGTGCAAAGCTGCAAGAGTGGAAAAATGGGGTGGAAAAATTATTGAAAAAATGGCTGAGAGCACAAATATGCTTGCTTGCTGCAGGCACTAAAATGCTTAGTTTTAGCTCTGCCCATCTGGGTGAAAATTTCCAGTGACACAAAAATTTGGTGGAATGGTAAATAAGGGTAGAGACAGATCAGGTCCCTACATAAAAGCCTTGGACCCCTTGGTGAGAAAGGCTCATTTGAAAATTATACATTTTAATACAGGGAAATGCAAGTTCTACAGTTAGGACCAGAGAATGTAAATCACACTTATAGGGTGGGGGCTGTTTCCTGTAAAGCAGTGACTCTGAAAAGGACTTTGCAGTCATGGGGAAAACCAACTGAACATGAGCTCCCAGTGCTAAGAGGGCTAAATGTAGTCCTTGAATGTTTCAACAGGGGCATATACAGTAGGAGGAGGGTGGTGGTGTTACTTCTGTACAGGGCTTTGTTAATACGGTGGATATACACAGGGTACCAAGCCTTGTGGATGAGGGGTAAGTGATAGATGTGGTATATCTTGATGTTAGCAAGGCTTTTGATACTATCTTGCCTGACCTTCTCATAAACAAATTAGGGAAATACAGCCTAGATGGAGTTACTATAAGGTGGTGTATAACTGGTTGGAAATCCATTCCCAGAGAGTAATCAGTGGTTCACAGTCAAGTTGGAAGGGCATATCAAGTGCAGTCTGAGAGGGAACAGTTCTGAGTCTGGTTCTGTTCAATATCTTCATCGATGATTTAGATAATGGCATAGAGACCAGACTTGTAAAGTTTGCAGATGATACCAAGCTGGGAGGGGTTGCAAGTGCTTTGGAGGATAGGATTAAAATTCAAAATGATCTGGACAAACTGCAGACATGGTCTGAAGTAAATAGGATGAAATTCAATAAGGACAAATGCAAAGTACTCCACTTAGGAAGAAACAATCAGATGCACACATACAAAATGGGAAATAGAACAGGAGTACTTGTGGCACCTTAGAGACTAACAAATTTATTAGAGCATAAGCTTTCGTGGACTACAGCCCACTTCTTCGGACCTTGAGCGGATCACTGCAGACTACGTGGCTCTGAGAAGAAGGATAAAGGAATTTGAGGCAATAGTGGTGTTTTTGTCCATCCTCCCTGTGCAAGGAAAAGGCCTGGGTAGAGACCATCGAATCGTGGAAGTCAATGAATGGCTACGCAGGTGGTGTCGGAGAGAAGGCTTTGGATTCTTCGACCATGGGATGGTGTTCCAAGAACGAGGAGTGCTAGGCAGAGACGGGATCCACCTAACGAAGAGAGGGAAGAGCATCTTCACAAGCAGGCTGGCTAAAGTAGTGAGGAAGGCTTTAAACTAGGTTCACCGGGGAAGGAGACCAAAGACCTGAGGTAACTGGGGAAATGGGATCCTGGGAGGAAGCACGAGCAGGAGAGCGCAAGAATGGAGGATTCCTGTCTCATACTGAGAAAAAGGGACAATCGACGAGTTATCTTAAGTGCCTATACACAAATGCAAGAAGCCTGGGAAACAAGCAGGGAGAACTGGAAGTCCTGGCACAGTCAAGGAACTATGATGTCATTGGAATAACAGAGAATTGGTGGGATAACTCACATGACTGGAGTACTGTCATGGATGGATATAAACTGTTCAGGAAGGACAGGCAGGGCGGAAAAGGTGGGGGAGTTGCATTGTATGTAAGAGAGGAGTATGACTGCTCAGATCTCAAGCATGAAATTGCAGAAAAACTGGAGAGTCTCTGGATTAAGTTTAGAAGTGTGAGCAACAAGGGTGATGTCATGGTGGGAGTCTGCTATAAACCACCAGACCAGGGGGATGAAGTGGACAAGGCTTTCTTCTGGCAACTAACAGAAGTTACTAGATTGCAGGTTCTCATGGGAGACTTTAATCACCCTGATATCTGCTGGGAGAGCAATACAGCGGTGCACAGACAATCCAGGAAGTTTTTGGAAAGTGTAGGGGACAAGTGCTGGTGCAAGTGCTGGAGGAACCAACTAGGGGTAGAGCTTTTCTTGACCTGCTGCTCACAAACCGGGAAGAATTAGTAGGGGAAGCAAAAGTGGATGGGAACCTGGGAGGCAGTGACCATGAGATGGTCGAGTTCAGGATCCTGACACAAGGAAGAAAGGAGAGCAGCAGAATACGGAACCTGGACTTCAGAAAAGCACACTTTGACTCCCCCAGGGAACAGATGGGCAGGATCCCCTGGGAGAATAACATGAGGTGCAAAGGAGTCCAGGAGAGCTGGCTGTATTTTAAAGAATCCTTATTGCAGTTGCAGGAATAAACCGTCCCGATGTGTAGAAAGAATAGTAAATATGGCAGGTGAACAGCTTGGCTTAACAGTGAAATCCTTGCTGATCTTAAACACAAAAAAGAAGCTTACAAGAAGTGGAAGATTGGACAAATGACCAGGGAGGAGTATAAAAATATTGCTCAGGCATGCAGGAGTGAAATCAGGAAGGCCAAATCGCACTTCGAGTTGCAGCTAGCAAGAGATGTTAAGAGTAACAAGAAGGGTTTCTTCAAGTATGTTAGCAACAAGAAGAAAGTCAAGGAAAGTGTGGGCCCCTTACTGAATGAGGGAGGCAACCTAGTGACAGAGGATGTGGAAAAAGCTAATGTACTCAATGTTTTTTTTGCCTCTGTCTTCACGAACAAGGTCAGCTCCCAGACTGCTCCACTGGGCAGCACAGTATGGAGAGGAGGTGACCAGCCCTCTGTGGAGAAAGAAGTGGTTTGGGACTATTTAGAAAAGCTGGATGAGCACAAATCCATGGGGCCAGATGCACTGCATCTGAGGGTGTTAAAGGAGTTGGCTGATGTGATTGCTGAGCTATTGGCCATTATCTTTGAAAAGTCATGGCGATCGGGGGAGGTCCCGGATGACTGGAAAAAGGCTAATGTAGTGCCCATCTTTAAAAAAGGGAAGAAGGAGGATCCGGGGAACTACAGGCCAGTCCGCCTCACCTCAGTCCCTGGGAAAATCATGGAGCAGGTCCTCAAGGAATCAATTCTGAAGCACTTAGAGGAGAGGAAAGTGATCAGGAACAGTCAGCATGGATTCACCAAGGGCAAATCGTGCCTGACTAACCTAATTGCCTTCTATGAGGAGATAACTGGGTCTGTGGATGAGGGGAAAGCAGTGGACATGTTATTCCTTGACTTCGGCAAAGCTTTTGATACAGTCTCCCACAGTATTCTTGCCGCCAAGTTAAAGAAGTATGGGCTGGATGAATGGACTATAAGGTGGATAGAAAGCTGGCAAGATCATTGGGCTCAACGGGTAGTGATCAATGGCTCCATGTCTGGTTGGCAGCCGGTTTCAAGCAGAGTGCCCCAAGGGTCGGTCCTGGGGCCGGTTTTGTTCAATAACTTCATCAATGATCTGGAGGATGGCATGGACTGCACTCTCAGCAAGTTTGAAGATGACACTAAACTGGGAGGAGTGGTAGATATGCTGGAGGGTAGGGATCAGATACAGAGGGACCTAGACAAATTAAAGGATTGGGCCAAAAGAAACCTGATGAGGTTCAACAAGGACAAGTGCAGAGTCCTGCACTTAGGACGGAAGAATCCCATGCACTGTTACAGACTAGGGACTGAGTGGCTAGGCAGCAGTTCTGCAGAAAAGGACCTAGGGGTTACAGTGGACGAGAAGCTGGATATGAGTCAACAGTGTGCTCTTGTTGCCAAGAAGGCTAACGGCATTTTGGGCTGTATAAGTAGTGGCATTGCCAGCAGATCGAGGGACATTATCGTTCCCCTCTATTCGACATTGGTGAGGCCTCATCTGGAGTACTGTCTCCAATTTTGGACCCCACACTACAAGAAGGATGTGGAAAAATTGGAAAGAGTCCAGCGGAGGGCAACAAAAAATGATTAGGGGTCTGGAGCACATGACTTATGAGGAGAGGCTGAGGGAACTGGGATTGTTTAGTCTACAGAAGAGAAGAATGAGGGGGGATTTGATAGCTGCTTTCAACTACCTGAAAGGGGGTTCCAAAGATGATGGATCTAGACTGTTCTCAGTCGTAGCAGATGACAGAACAAGGAGTAATGGTCTCAAGTTGCAGTGTGGGAGGTCTAGGTTGGATATTAGGAAACACTATTTCACTAGGAGCTTGGTGAAGCACTGGAATTGGTTACCTAGGGAGGTGGTGAAATCTCCTTCCTTGGAGGTTTTTAAGGTCAGGCTTGACGAAGCCCTGGCTGGGATGATTTAGTTAGGGATTGGTCCTGTTTTGAGCAGGGGGCTGGACTAGATGACCTCCTGAGGTCCCTTCCAACCCTGAGATTCTATGATTCTATGATTCTATGATTCTGAGTTATGACTCCCACACACTGGTTTTAGACAAAGCAAAAACAAGTTTATTAACTACAAAGTGATTATAAGGGATAGCAAAAAGATCAAAGCAGATTACCTAGAAAATAAACAAAACACGCAAACTAAACTTAATATATTACATAGAGTGGATATGAATATCAGATTCTCACTCTAAGTGAGGATACAAGTAGGCTGCAGATTCCTAAGGGGCAAGCTGCACTTGCTTACAGCTTGGAATCCCCACGTGTTCCATTCACAGGCTAAAAATCCCTTTAACATGGGTTCAGCACTTCCCCCAGTTGAATCGTTTTTCCTTAGGGTACATCTACACTACAGCGGGGAGTCGATTTAAGATACGCAAATTCAGCTACGTGAATAGCGTAGCTAAATTCGACGTATTGCAGCCGACTTACCCCGTTGTGAGGACGGCGGCAAAATCGACTTCTGCCGCTTTTTGTCGGCGGCGCTTACTACCACCTCCACTGGTGGAGTTAGAGCGCCGATTCGGGGATCGATTGTCGCGTCCCGAGGGGACGCGATAAATCGATCCCCGAGAGGTCGATTTCTACCCACCGATTCAGGCGGGTAGTATAGACCAGACCTTAGATGTTTGCAGGAGTCTCTCTAGGTGGGGTGTCATTGAAGAACCACAATGATATCACTCCCCTGCCTTAAATAGCTTTTACATATGGCAAGAATCCTTTGTTTCAAAGCTTGGTTCTCATGCCAGTCAGTGGAAAAACATTGATATCCCAAGATGGAGACCAGCACCAGGTGACCTGGTCACATGTCCCTGTAGTGTCACAGCAGCCATGAGTTGGAGGCGCTCTACAATATCCTTAGGAAGGCCCCCAGGTGGGAGATGAAATTCTTCTAAAGCCTATTTTTTTCTCTTAATGGCTCACTAACCTGAATGGGCCCTTCCCAGTCATCCATCTATACTAAGAGTCTTTTGCCTAGTGGGTGTTTCCCAGGTGTAAACACATTTATAATACAGATACATTGTCAATATTCCTAATTTCAGATAAAAAAATGATAGATGCATACAAATAGGATATTCATATTCAGTAAATAACATTCCCATGACACCTCACATGACTTATCTTGCATTCAATATGTTATAATTATGTCATAATCATATTCTGATATCATTGTGAAGAATATGGGGTACAGTGTCACAACATGTACACACTAGCATGGGGCAGGATACAGCAAGAAGAAACTTCTTACATGTGAATGGCTTCTACAGTGCCAGTTAATAGCTTGCTGGGATGTGAGGAGGAACTGGAAATGTTGGCAGGGGGATTACCTGACTTCCTCAGGGAACTGATGGGCAGGATCCCCTGGGAGGCTAATATGAGGGAGAAAGGAGTCCAGGAGAGCTGGCTGTATTTTAAAGAAATCTTATAAAGGGCATGGGGACAAACCATCCCGATGTGCAGAAAGAATAGCAAATATGACAAATGACCAGCTTGGCTTAACAGAGAAAGCTTTGGTGAGCATAAACACAAAAAGAAAGCTCACAAGAAGTGGAAACTTGGAAAGATGACTAGGGAGGAGTATAAAAATATTGCTTGAGCATGCCTGGATGTAATCAGGAAGGCCAAAACACAATTGGAGTTGCAGTTAGCAAGGGATGTGAATGACAACAAGAAGGGTTTGTACAGGTATGTTAGCAACAAGAAGAAAGCCAGGGAAAATGTGGGACCCTTACTGAATAGAGGAGGCAACCTAGTGATAGATGATGTAGAAAAAGCTGAACTACTCAATGCTTTTTTTGCCTCGGTCTTCACAGACAAGGTCAGCTCCCAGACTGCTGCACTGGGCAGCACAGTATGGGGAGGAGGTGAGCAACCCTCAGTGGTGAAAGAACAAGTTAAGAACTATTTAGAAAAGCTGGGCACGCACAAGTCGATGGAAACAGATGCAATGCATCCAAGGGTGCTGAGGGACTTGGCTAATGTGATTGCAGAGCCATTGGCCATTATCTTTGAAAACTCGTGGCTCTCGGGGCAGGTCCCAGATGATTGGAAAAAGGCAAATATAGTGCCCATCTTTAAAAAAGGGAAGAAGGAGAATCTGGGGAACTACAGACCGGTCAGCCTCATCTCAGTCCCTGGAAAAATCATGGAGCAGGTCCTCAAGGAATCTGTTTTGAAGCACTTGGAGGAGAGGAAGATGATCAGGAACAGTCAGCATGGATTCACCAGGAAAGTGATGCCTGACCAGCCTGATTGCCTTCTATGATGAGATAACTGGCTCTGTGGATATGGGGAAAGCAGTGGACATGATATACCTTGACTTTCACAAAGCTTTTGATACGGTCTCCCAGAGTATTCTTGCCAGCAAGTTAGAATAATAGAATCATAGACTTTAAAGTCAGAAGGGGCCATTATGATCATCTAGTTTGACCTCCTGCACAACGCAGTCCACAGAATCTTACCCACCCACCCCTGTATCAAACCCCTAACCTATGTCTGAGCCATTGAAGTCCTCAAATTGTGGTTTAAAGACTTCAAGGCACAGAGAATCCTCCAGCAAGTGACCCGTGCCCCACACTGCAGTGGAAGGTGAAAACCCCCCAGGGCCTCTGCCAATCTGCCCTGGAGGAAAATTCCTTCCTGATCCCAAATATGGCGATCAGCTAAACCCTGAGCATGTGGGCAAGACTCATCAGCCAGACACCCAGGAAAAAATTCTCTGTAGTAACTCAGATCTCCCCGCTCCCTCCCCCGCATCTAACATCCCATTACACGCCATTGGGTATATTTACCGCTAATAGTCAAAGATCAATTAATTGCCAAAATTAGGCTAGCCCATCATATGATCCCCTCCATAAACTTATCAAGCTTAGTCTTGAAGCCAGATATGTCTTTTGCCCCCATCTCTCCCTTTGGAAGTCTGTTCCAGAACTTCACTCCTCTGATGGTTAGAAACCTTTGTCTAATTTCAAGTCTAAACTTCCTGATGGACAGTTTATATCCATTAAAGTTAAGACGTATGGATTGGATGAATGAACTATAAGGTGGCTAGAAAGCTGGCTAGATCATCAGGCTCAACAGGTAGTGATCAATGGCTCAATGTCTAGTTGACAGCCGGTATCAAGTGCAGTGCCCCAGGGGTCGGTCCTGGAGCCAGTTTTGTTTATCATCTTCATTAATGATCTGGATGATGGTATGGATTGCACCCTCAGCAAGTTCGCGGAGAGGTAGATACGCTGGAGGGTAGGGATCGTATACAGAGGGACCTAGATAAATTGGAGGATTGGGCCAAAAGAAATCTGATGAGGTTCAACAAGGACAAGTGCAGAGTCCTACACATGGAAGAATCCCATGCACTGCTACAGACTGGGGACCAACTGGCTGAGTGGCAGTTCTGCAGAAAAGGATCTGGAGATTACAGTGGACGAGAAGCTGGATATGAGTCAATAGTGTGCCCTTGTTGCCAAGAAGGCTAACAATATATTGGGCTGCATTATTAGGAGTATTGCCAGCAGATTGGGGGAAGTTATTATTCCCCTCTGTTCAGCATTTATGAGGCCACATCTGCAGTATTGCATCCAGTTTGGGTTCCCCCCACTACAGAAGGGATGTGAGCATATTGGAGAGTCCAGCAGAGGGCAACAAAAATTATTAGGGGGCTGGGGCACATGCCTTATGAGGATAGGCTGAGGGAACTGGGATTGTTTAGTCTGCAGAAGAGAAGTGTGAGGGGGGATTTGATATCAGCCTTCAATACCTGAAGGGGGGTTCCAAAGAGGATGCAGCTAGGCTGTTCTCGGTGGTGGCAGATGACAGAACAAGGGGCAATGGTCTCAAGTTGCAGTGCGGGAGGTCTAGGTTGGATATTAGGAAAAACTATTTCACTAGGTGGGTGGTGAAGCACTATAATGGGTTACCTAGGGAGCTGGTGGAATCTCCATCCTTAGAGGTTTTTAAGGCCTGGCTTGACAAAATCCTGGCTGGGATGATTTAGTTGAGGTTGGTCCTGCTTTAAGCAGGGAGTTGGAGTAGATGACCTCCTGAGGTCCCTTCCAACCCTAATCTTCTATGATTCTATCTGTTGCGGGGAATGGTGGAGCAGAGGTGGAGATGGAGAAAGACACAACCATCTTTTCTCACATGTTTAAAGTTACTGTAACCACCACGTGATAAAACTGTCAAGCTTTGGGGACGTAGACCATGGATGAGATTTTTCTCACTAGCCTTCTTAACAAGTACACACTGGACACATTTCACAGTACTACCATTATCCCCATTGCATGTTAATTAAATGCACAGGAAGGGGAAGGAGAACTGATGACTCGTATAGCAACTGTGTGGCCTAGTGGAGAGACCAGTGGACTGGGACTATTGGGTGACCTTGGACTAGTCATCTCACTGCTCTGTGCCTCAGTTTACCAGCTGTAAAATGGGGATAATGATGTAAAGTTCTTTGAGAGCTATTGATGAACAACACTATATGAAAGCTAGGCCATTTGATTATTACCTAGCCCCAGCACTATATCAGCTGCAAACCTAGGTCAGAAATACAACTGCCTAAATGACCACTGACTCCTCTACAAACATTTCTCTTTCTGTTCAAAAGGATAGGAAATTAGATGGCAAAAAACGGCAGCAGCGTTCAGGTTGCCTGGTGATAGCTCAGGCTCTTCCAGAACACTGAGGTCAGCAAAATTGAGATTTCTGAAAAAAAAAAAAAATAAGGAAATACAGAGTTAAGGTAAATGCCCACAAAGCCTTAGCTATCCCCTCTTGGAACGATTCCTCAATATACCCATGACATATGCACTCCCACTCTGCCTTGTCACTGTAATGGACAGGCACTGCCTTTACCTGCCATGTGCTTAAAGACTAAGCCTGATCCCGCTACAGAATACTGCACTCGTAAGTTTTAACAATCACTTCATACCTTTTTCCAGCCCCTTCACACATGCACACAGGACATGATTTAAACCTAAACTTTCCCTTACCCATTGTTAAACCAACAGGCTGTTCTCATATCCCACCTCACTGCTGACAATACCCATGGGAAGAACCTCCCAGTGCCCTGCTACTGACACAAACTACACAATGAAATGAGTCAGACAGGAAGCTCAAGGTCCACATGCACCTCTCTCCTTTGATAACACACATGGGGGTACTCAGAGACAGATCTCCTCACATCACAATCACAGCTCTTGCAAACTACTCGGACTTATTCCTTCATCATTGAATACAACTACAGCCAACACAGTGACTACAGCTGGAGTATATGTCGATAATTTCTAGTCGCTATTGCCAGCTCCAGTGGGGCAGAGTTAAAGTTGTATGGGTGTTTACCTTAACTCTGCACTTTCTGATTTTCAGAAGTTTGTGT
Organism: Chrysemys picta bellii; assembly: GCF_011386835.1. NCBI lineage: Eukaryota > Metazoa > Chordata > Testudines > Emydidae > Chrysemys > Chrysemys picta. Next base: position 35,397 of record NW_027052980.1, read on the forward strand.
TTTTGTGAACTCAAACTTTTGGAAAGGCACAAGCTATCGCTGGGCAACCTTATCTCTGCATTGTTAATACCTGTTAGTAAATATTAACCATTATGGTCCTCTTTTCCTTTTTGTATATTAAATTAATTCATTATTCTCCCAAATCTTTATAGAATTAACAAAAAGTGTGTTTGAATCTAAGGTCGGAGTGTTGGTTTATAACCTGAAAGTGACCTATATTCAGGAATTTCATATGATTAAATACTGTACTGTACTTCATTATGGTTGGAGCCTCCAAGTCTGTGGGAAAGCAGATGTCCAGGAAAGGGACCCCCTCAAACTACTAAAAGTGTCTACAAAATATAAGCAGGTCTGGGTGATTAGTAAGGAACAACTGTTATTGCAAATATTCTCTGTAATGATGAAATGGGGATCCATTAAAAGATGTTTTTGACCCAGTGGTTTTGCTGTTGGTGTCCTGTGCATATGGAGTATTTCTTCGCAGAACTGCAGATGTAGGATCTCTAGTGGGTTCTATCCCAGTTCGTGTAGTGAGTTGTCAGAGTTTGGCTCCAGATTTCCCTCCTGTATAGTAGAATAGGTTTGCTTCTGCTGCAAAACAGGCTCAGCAGTAGTTTTACAGGAGGGGTGTATCTATTTAAAATCAATCAGTACTGGACGCCTTTCTGGAAGCTATGGTGCAGCCAAACACAGGATATCTGACTTAATACAGGAGTAAGTGGGTGAAATTCTCTGACCTGTGTTATACAGGAGATCAGACTAGATTATATAATGGTCTCTTCTGGCCTTAAACTTTATTAATCTATTTAGTGTTTTCTTTCTGGGAGTAGAAGGCCATAGAGCATTTTCTTGTGCGCTATGATAGCCAGACTAAAACTACCCGATGCCTTTATTAGACAGACAAGGTGGTTGAGGTAATATGTTTTATTGAACCAACCAATTGACCTAAATTACGTCAACCTACAGGCACCACAGTAATTAAATCAATTCCGCATGTCCACACTACACTTCTTGTGTCAGCAGTGTGTGTCCTCATTAGCACACTTGCATCGATGCAGAGAGCAGTGCGTCATGGGTAGCTATCCCACTGTGCAGCTTACCACCATCTAGTGCAGAGCCTTTTTGAAAGGGTTTGCAAAGTCTCATGGATGCAAACGAGTAGGGGTGACTGGGAGCATGATTTCAGTCTCCCATGATGCAGTGTTCTCTGTCCCATAATTTTATCTGCATCCCATAACATTTCGTGTCCCTTTTTCAATAGACCCACAAACCATCTGTGAGAAGCATGGATCCTACACAGCTCTGCACCATTGTGATAAGCGCTGTGAACACAATGCACCTGATTCTGCAGTATTTCCAGAGCTGCAAGAGGAGCCTTGTGGAATATAACGAGTCCTTACAGGCTAGCTTTCTGTGAGCTATGGAAAGAAACAATTCAAGGTTGTTGTTGGCAGTCACAGAACAGCTGCAGATGGTGGACCCTTTCTCCTGGAATGGAAGGAGTAGGTGTAGGGAGGTCCCAGAATGCAGTTCTCTATGGGCAGCTGAGGGAGGCGAGCAAGGGACTGTTGAACCTGAAGGTCAGCAACCGTCTCCAGCGTGTCTGTTTCCCACTTGAGAAGCGCTATCACTCTTGCTGCACATCCCTCTCCTTTTCCTGTGCCGTTCTCCTCTCTACTCTATCCCTGTTCATGCTGTCCGTGAGGGTGATACTCCAGCCCTCTGCTCGGTATCCACAACACCAGAGGCTTGCAGGATCTCTTGGAACATGTCATCCTGTGAACTCTTCCTTCTCCTCCGTATTTGGCTGAGCTGCTCCACAGGTGTTGATGGAGAGACCCTCAGGGCCACATTTCCAGCTGCAAAATATACAATGCACAGAGGTGCTATTGTGAGTGTATTCACTCCACTTGATCCACATCAGTTACAATCACTGTATTCTCACTTCTCCTTGGGATTCAAAGAGCACAGCAGCAGTCCCAGCCATGGTGAGTGAGACCAAGCAGGACAGGGGTGAGCTGGCATAATAAATGTGGGGGCGGGAGCTAAGGGGCATGAGTGTATCCAGGTAGGGCAATTGTACTGAATACTGGCACCATTTTCCACAGGCCATGGTGAGTTTAGCTGATATCTCACTCCTGAGGGTAACGGAGGCTGAAAGGGAACAGCTCCCGCACATGTCTGGCTGCAGACTGGGTCCATATGATGCTAGCTTGTGTGCTGCAATGGTGCCTGCTGAAGTAATTGCTGATTGGTGTGGAAAAGCATCTTACCTCAGCAGAACAAATAAGGCAGCCCCCACCCTAGAAACCTTTGGCAGAGGATTGCAGACTACCTCCAGGAAAGTTTCCTCGAGATCTCTATGGAGGATTCACAGGACATCCCAGAGCACATAAACAAACTGTTCTGCAGATCCCCCCCTGCCTAACTGTACAGGGGAATGAGAGCAGTTAGCAACTCTACCTCTCTCTGTTAGTTCACTCTCTCTTGTAGCATGATTAAAAAAGAATAAGTGAACATATATCTCCCCGCAATATCACAGCAAACTGCATACTTACTAGAGGTTCCTTCCCCTGCATCAGGCTCACTTGTGCTGGATTGTAGCAACTGGCTTGGGAGTCAAAAAGAAATCCTGTCCTACTATGCCATTGGATCACCCAGTCACCAGTCTCCCATTCTCCACTTCCTCCTCTTCCTCATTCAGCACCTTGTCCTTTGGATTCACTGAGGTGGCCTGTGACTCTGCCTCCTCTGAAGTATCCACAGGGCTCTTGGGAATGCTAGTCACACCAAGGATGGCATGCAGCTCCTTGTAAAACTGGCATGTCTGAGGCTCCACACCAGAGTGATTGTTAGCCTGCCTTACCTTCTGGTACATCTGCCACAGCTTCTTGACTTTCACATGGCACTACTGTGGGTCCCTCATGTAGCCCTTCTCCCCCATTCCCCGAGTGATCTGCTCATAGATCTCAACATATCTACAGCTGGATTGGAGCTGTGCCTGCACAGCTTCTTCTCCCCACAGACCCAGGAGATCCACCACCTCCTGTGTACTCCAGACAGGAGTGTGCTTGCAGCGTGCAGCCAACATGGTCAGCTGGGCAGTTACTATGTGAATTCTCCATGCCGAACAAACAGGATATGAGCTTTAAAAAAATCATGAGCCTTTAAAATGGGAAGGGCATGTTCCTGTGTACTTGGCTGCCAGGCAGCGGTGTTCAAAACGGTGACCAGAGTGGTCACGGTGGGGTGTTGTGGGACACCTCCTGGAGGCCACTAGAGTCAACGTAAGTAATACAGTTTCTACTCTGATGCTGAATTGACCTAACTACATTGACCTAAGAACTACCTCTCTTGTGGAGGTGGAGTTATTAAGTCAGCATAGCGGGTAAGTCACATTTTAGCGAATGACACTTTAGTGTAGATGCTTACAGAGTTAGCTGTGGTTAGACATAAGCTGCCTTGTACAGAGGTTAGATGTAAGCTGCCTTGTATCGACCTAATGCTGTAGTGTAGACCAGGCCTCAGTTTCCTTATTAAGACCATGATTTTTAGTGTCTAGCAAAGTTATGTATTTAAGCTCCCAGGCTTGTCTTTTGATGGTGTTGTGCAGGTTTCCTTTTTAAACAAGACCTGAGAGGTCAGGTATGGAGTGTTCACCCAGAGGTGATAGGGTGTTTTTGTCTTTTATCATTTTCCTGTGTGAGTTTATTCAAGAGTGTAGTGATTGTCTGGTTTCATCCACATAGTTGTTACTGGGGCATTAGGTGCACTGGATGAGGTGCACCACTTGTTGTGAGAGGCCTGTGATGGACCCATGGATCTTGATAGGTGTGTTGTGGTGGGTGTTGATCATTGTACCAGTGGAGCTGTGTCTGCTTTGAGTTGGTCTGTGGTGGGCATGCTTCTGACAATGAGTATGGCAAATTTAGGGGGTTGTTTGAAAGCCAGAAGTGGGGGGTTGGGAAATATTTCTTTGAGGATGTGGTTCCCATTGAGTATGGGTTGTAATTGTTTAATGATACCTTGTAGAGTCCAGTGTGATGTGGTAAGTGACAACTAAGGGTGTGCCTTTATTATGAGGCCCAGGAATATAGCATAGGATATGTGTAGTGTCCATGACTGAAATAAAACGTTGCGTATAGTTGGTTGTTTGGGGGGGATTCTGAAATGTCATAGGGGTTTTTAGGTTTTCCAGGTTGATCTATAAGCTCTGTGTATTGCAACAGGTTTCTAGAAGGTGCATGTTTCTGTGGAGATTTTTGTGCATAGATGAGAGTATGACCAGCTCATTAGCACACAGCAATCATTTAATCTCCAAGTCATTTAGTCAGAATTCCACATGGGAAGACCTGAGCAAGAAGTTAGGAAGAAGCTGTTTCCCTGCAGATTGATTGCAAATGCAGTGGCTGAGGTGTTGATTGGTTGCAGCTGTGTCTGTGTCTGTGTGAGAGACATGGAAAGCTGTGCAAAGCCAGATTAAACAGCCAGGAAGCAAAGACCAATCCAGCAGACAGCCAGAGAAGCAGTGGTGAGCAAGGCCATGAGCGGGAGCAGAGACAGAGCTCCTTGGGGCACATGACGGGTTGGAAGGCAGGCTTAGAAACGGTGAGCTAGGGTGACCAGATAGGAAGGGGGAAAATTGGGATGGGGGGAAATAACGTCCTATAGAAGACAAAGCCCCAAATATTGGGATAGTCCCAATAAAATTGGGACATCTGGTCACCCTACTGTGAGCAAGGAGATTTTGTCCACACACAGCATGTTTCATCCCGGGCTGCAGGGGCTCAGCAAGATTCTCTCTGTAGTTACTCCTCCCAGCTGCTGTTGGTCTTATAATAGAAAGCTGCTGGGGCTGTTGCAGCACCAGGCTGAAGAAGAGACGCGAGGGAGACTCCCCTCCCTGGGCTCTTAGGGTTTGTCCACACTGCACACGAAGCCTGGGTCTGCAGGACATGGACTGGTTGACTTGTGTTTCCAAGTTCAAACTTGAGCATCTACTTTGCAATGGAAACCTGGGCCTCACAACCGTGCTGGCATGTGCATATTACACTAGACCCGAGTTAGAACTGCAGCTTCTGTGGGCATGTGCTACTGTATCCCAGGGTTCCTAGCGCCCTTTCTGTCAGAAATAAGGCCCTGTAGCTGCCCCTCTTCAGTCTCCTGGCAGCCTAAGGATCACAGCAGGGCTGCATCAGCGAAATCACCTGACGGAACGCTCTTCCTGATTGACTGAGGAAGCCACCAGCCTTGCTCTTAAGCCCAGCAGCAGTTTCTTGACTGCTCAAAACATTCACTCATAGCTGCAATAGTGCCTGTGCTTGCTTGTTCCCAGCCCTGCTCCTGTCTTGCTCCAGATCCGCTCCTGGCTTGTGCCAGGCTTGTTCCAGCCATGCTCCTGCTCTGAACCCAGCCCTCCCTCTGCCTTTCCTCATTCCAGATACCCCAGTTCTGACCCTAGCGTCTGATTCTTAACTTCTGACTTGGGCTTTGACCCTTGACTCTGGCATCTGGCCTCTGACCCTGGGCTCCGATTCCTGGCTATCAACACTGGCTCTAAGCACTAAGCCTGACATCTCCTCTTACCACTAGGCCTGTTGCCTGCTCCAACCACTAGGCACAGCTGCCCATGTCCTGATCTGACAGTTTGAGCAGCCGAAAAAGTAACCAACGGGCAACAAGAGTTGACTAGGGGTCCAGCCCATAACTAGAATGGATCCATCCCAGGCCAATATTCCCCTGCCACAGCTAGTGTGTGCCTAACAGACGCTGCTGGGACACATCACTGCCCTGCAGGCACAGAATGTGGTGCTGCAAGGGCAGGCAGCTCCCTCTCTGAAGACTGATGCAAAGAATTCATTTAGCTTTTCTCCAGTGGCCTTGTCTTCCTTGACTGCTCCTCTAACACCCTGGTCATCCAGTGGACTTACTGCCTGTTTGGCAGACTTCCTACTTCGGTTGTACATAAAATTTCTTAGTGTTAGTTTTTGTGTCTTTAGCAGGTTGCTTCTCAAATTATCTCACAGCCTGCCTTATTGTCCTTTTACACTTAACCTGCCAGAGTTTGTGCTGCTCCCTATTATCCTCACTAGGATTTGACTTCAAAATTGTAAAAGATACCTTTTTGCCTCTAACAACCTCTGTTACTCTGCTGTTCAGCCATGCTGTCATTCGTTTGGTCCTCTTATTGTCTTTTCTCATGTGGCTATACATTTAATCAGAGCCACTATTATGGTGTTTTTAAATAGTTCCCATGCTGCTTGCAGGCATTCAACCTTGTGACAGCTCCTTTTAATGTCCATCTAACAAGCATCCTCATTTTCTGTAGGTCCTCCTTTTAAAGTGAAATGTTACTCTGATTGATTTTTTTTGTATTATCCTATATTTAATTATGTTATGGTCAGTATTACCAAATGGTTCTGCTAGAGTTATTTCATAGACCAGATCCTGTATTCCACTTAGAAGTAGCCTGTGAGTCAGCGTAAGGGGGGTGTTAGGGCTGGGAAGTGGTTCTTAAGTTGTGCCCGTGTGGTATTCTTTCTGTGAAGTTGGCAAAGTGTGAATGTCTGCCAGGATCTGGAACCTCCTGAATCCTATACTGCCAAGAGCCGGTGTGAGTACATGCTATGTGTGTATTGACGCATTTCTCATAGAAGGCAGAGGAAAGGTGCAGTGGGCATGCTTTTTCTTTCTTTTTTTTTTTCCTTTTTGTCCTGTAATAGTGTTTGCTGGAAACCCCTGGGTGAGCATGAATGGGTTGTAAAAGGAGGTGAAGAGCTTGTACTTTTCAGCAGCTGTGGGATTGGCAGAGTAAAGGTATATGTGTTAACAGGACATATTGGGGCATTGCTGAAAGAGGGCAGAGTTAAGGTTGTGTGGGCAAGCTTAACTGTGCATTTCATGGGTTTCAGAAGTTTCAGATTACTCAAATCAGCATTCTGCAAGGGGATGACCTACCTTACCTCAGCTCTGTGTGCATGTAGTTCTTTGCCACTGAATAACATCTATGCTGGCCTCTGAGCTACCATTGGTGCTCCAGGCTGACTCCCAAAATTCCCATCAGCCACAGAGCTGCTGGATCAGGGTAGGGCTTAAGCCTCAGGTTTGAAATCATTGCCCTTATGTAACCCAGAGGTTCAGACGCCAGCCCAGGCTCCCTCGCTGAGGGAGATAAACTGAGTGCCTAGCAACTCACTGTGCATGGACCTGCCCTATGAGATGTACCTCTGGGGCCTTATAAAAGCATCTATTGAACACCCCTCACTGGGCAGGAGCCAGGTATTCTAGTTGCCTTTCAGTCTCTGGGGTTCATCTCTGCTCCTCAGAGACAGTTTCCCCTTCATTTCTCTGCTGTGGCTAAGAAAACGCAGACTGCTCCTGGGAGGTAACTAGGCACCCAGGTTTATTGGGATAGTCCCAGGCCCAAAGAAGAGCTTGTGATGCTAGAGAGCTTGTCTCTCTCACCAACAGAAGTTGGTTCAATAAAAGACACTGCTTCACCCACCTTTTCTTTCTGATATCCTGGGATCAGCACAGCAACAAGAACACTGCAGACTGGTAATTCTGTTAGCTGTATTCTCCTCTTCTCCCATCTGACATCCCACCCTCCTCCCTGCTGCAACCACGTTATTATTTATTAACATGAATACTGTTTTCCCCCTTTATGGCTCTGCAAGTCTGTATATTAGGAAGGAGACGGCTCTGGCTGGGACTGATATAGTCAGAGGTGGGAGCTTGGTTTGTTTTGCCTCCCTGCTTCCAGCAGATGGCTCCATGACACTGTCTGTTCATTAAACTACTCCTGTAGGATGGGAGAAAAGAGACATATGACAAACAGAATTACCAGTAAGTAATTTCCCTTTCATCTCTCTTCTTCTTTCTGGTGAAACAGAGTTTTTGAGTTCTAGTGAACACATCTGTTATGAGTGTTATACTTCTCCTACCCTGGTCTGATTCACTTCCAATTTAGTAGAAAAATTCAGTGTTGGTCCAAACTTACCTTGACACTTTTCAGACCAACCTGACTTTCTTTGTGGGAACTGAAAATGGGGCACAATCAGGCTTATAACAGAAACCCACTTAACTGTGGAGCAGGTAGTGCCATTTTATTACAGTGGAGACCCACTGGCAGCCTTCTGTGGAGAGGCTACTGCCACTTTATAATCAGCCCCAATACACGTCTGAGAGGCTTGGCACTGTCTGCCACATGGAGACTCCACAGTAGGAGGGGGATGATGCCATCATCTTTTTAAATTTTGTTTTCCCTTTTACAAAAAGCTGAGCAGGCAAGAGCGGAGTGGCTGGGGCAGCAGAACAAGGCAGAGGAGGAGAGAAGGCGGCAGCTGGAGCAGGAGATGAGAGACGTGGAACGCAGCCACCAGGAGAACATTAGACAGGTGGAAGCCAAGATGGAGGAGGAGACCGCCAAGATGAGGCAGGAGACGGACAGAACCGTGGAGTGCAAGCTGAAGGAGCAGGAGAAGCTGTTGCAGCAGGGCTTCATAGAGCAAGCCGGGCTGATGAAAGAGGAGATAGACGGGCTGCAGAAGCAGGGAAAGGAGCAGGAGAAGAAGCTGCAGCAGGAATTCAGAGAGAAAGCCAGGCTGATGAAAGAGGAGATGGACGTGTTGCAGAAGCGGGGAAAAGAGAGAGAGGAGAAGCTGCAGCAGCAATTGGTGAGATTCAGTGGGGTTGGAGGACAGTTGGGGTAATGCACAGTGTATGTTTCCCCCATGGAGCAGCAGTGACAGCTGCTGCCCCATTTGGGTAAAGCACAGAGTAGATACACTGCATTACCCTAGCTGGCTATGGGTTATTTTCTTTCTCGGGGCAGGTCTACTCTTAAAATGCTGCAGCTGCACAATTAAAGCTGCCCTGTAGCCTGCTTCAGTGAAGACACTACCTTCTTCTGTAGTTAATCCTCCTCCTGTCAACTTAGCACTGTCTATCCCAGGGACTAGTTTGATATAACTATGTCGCTCAGGGGTGTGAGTGTAAGTTTCTCGTGTAGTCCTGGCCTCAGTTTTACATTTTGTTTGTCAATTGGAGTCAGGCCAGTCAGATTATCCCCTGTCCCAAATGCAATGGAAGGTAGATTTTGGAGGGATGGGGGAATTCTGTTTTTATCCAGCCCCATGTCCATGCTGGCCTCCTGAGGTCTTGAGGGAGAAGTCTTTAGGAGATGAAAAGGGAACAGGGAGGAGAGAGGATTTTCCCTTCCTTCCTATCTATCTAACTGGTATCATACTGCCGCCCATCACTGTAGTATCTGAACACCTTCCATGTAAAATCAACAGAGTGAAAAACAATTGATTCATGCCGTCTGTCACATAACGGATATGAACTGGCTACAGCGCTCCCACCCCAGGGAGAAACAAAAGCTGCATTGTTTTTAAGACACTCTATTGCAATGGTCCCCAATGTGGTGTACGCGGGTGCCATGGTGCCCGCTGGGGCATTTATGTGCGCCCGTCTAGTGACACGGTGTGAAAGATAGCACCCAGCAGGGAGAGAAGCCGTGGCCCAGCACCTGCCGGGGACAGAGAACACCAGGGCTGCAGGCTGCGGGCACTGGTGTACTCTGTCCCCAGCAGGCACGGGGGCGCCGCTTCTCTCCAGCTTCTCTCCGCGTTGCCCAGAACTGCCAAAAACAAACAAACAAACAAACAAAAAACAGCCGCTCAGACTGCCTCCCAAACTTCCAAAGCAGGGGGAAAAAAATTGCTCAGACTCTGCCACCCCAAGAATGGACAGAATGCCACCCCTTAGCATGTGCCTCCCCAGGCACATGCTTGCTCTGCTGGTGCCTGGGGCCAGCCTTGTATGTGAGTATTCTTCTGCTGTACTGATACTGCTGTTTTCTCGTGCTTTGCGATTTATTATTTTTTTAACATGTTGCCCCAAAACGAGTGGTTCAAATAAAAGATAACGTACGTATTATTTCAACGCAGAGTGGGAAGAATCCTATTGTTTTATTGAAAATAAAGGGAAATGGTTTGCTTATTGTGCGGGGGTGCTGTTGCAGTGCCAAAAAAACATAATGTCGAAAGCCATTTCCAAACTAATCATGGCTCTTTTGACATTAGTCATCCACTTAAATCTGAGTTGAGAAAGAATAAAATTAATCAACTCAAATCAAACCTATCTGCCCAACAATCTGTTTTCACTAGACAAGTGGTAAAGTCTAAAAGTGCTACTATTGCTTCTTTTAAAATTGCTCATCTGCTCGCAAAGAAGAAAAAACCGTTTCAAGATGGTAAATTGTTGAAGGAAGCATTTTTGACTGGTGCTGATTGCCTGTTTCAAGGATTTCCTAACAAGCATGAGATTTTGTTGGCAGTGCAAGACTTGCAGTTATCAGACACCGCAGGTACGAGGAGGATACATGCAATTTCAAGTGACATGCAAATCAGCTAAAGGATGACTTGGAAATATGTGACTGGTTTTCACTGTAGTTCGATGAGTTGACAGATATATCAGATACAGCGCAGTTGGCAGTTACGGTGAGGATGGTATTTAGTGACTTCACCGTAAAAGAAGAGTTACTAAAAGTATTGCCTATGAAAGAGTGAACAAAGGGTGAGGACATCTATAATTTATTCAAATTATATGCAACATCAGTTAGTATGCCACTACGCAAGCTGTCTGCGATCATCACTGATGGAGCACCAGCAATGATGGTCAGTGCCAATGGATTCATTGCACTCTGCAAGAAGAATGAATCCTTTCTGAACTTTATGCCTTATCATTGCATTATCCACCAAGAAGCTTTGTGCGTCAAAGTTCTTTCTTTTCAACATGTCATGAATGTCGTTATTAAAATAATTAACTCTATTCAAGCAAAACCTTTGCAACACCGACTTTTTAAGGCCCTGTTGGAAGATGTTGATGATAAACAATCTGATCTTATCTTGCACACAGAAGTACAATGGCTGAACAAAGGTAAAGTTCTTGCACATTTTTAAGCCTAATTGAAGAGATCAAAGAATTTCTGAAGTCCACAAATCTGAACTTCGAGCAACTAGAAGACTCCAGCTGGTTAATGGACTTGGCTTTTCTTGCCAATATCACTGACAAATTGAACATTTTAAATCTTGAGCTCCAGGGAAAAGACAAACATGTGGCTCAAATGATAGGTTCTGTAAAATCATTAAAGCAAAACTGATCTTGAGGATGTCACATATGAAGACGAAGTCTCTCGTACATTTCCCAAGTATGAAGAAAATGGTATGTGACAGTGATTTTAGCCCATCACCAGTTGTTATCCACATTCAAACACTTCTGGAACAATTTGAAAAGAGATTTCAACAGTTCACCATCATTGAGCCTGTAGTTGCCTTTCTTGTGAATCCTTTTACTTGCCAAATAAAGGTAACAGAAATGGCTACATCAATTGCGAGTATCATTCAAGTAAGAACAGAAGAAGTGGAACTGGAGATTTTGGACCTTCAAAATGATATTGTTCTAAAATCCTGCGCAACAGATGAAAACTTTTGGAATCTGGTTGACCGAAAAAAGTTTCCTGCCTTAAAAAATGTAGCATACAAAATAAAATCTTATTTTGGTTCCACTTATCTACGCGAAGTTCTGTTTTCAGCAATGAACATCATAAAATCAAAATACAGATCTCGGCTTACAGATGCCCATCTTGACGATTGCTTATAAATGGGAATATCATCCTACTCTCCCAACTACGAAAAATTGGCTGAAGAAACTCAGTGCCAAAAATCACACTGACTTTATTAGAAAAACCACGTGAATTAATGATACCTATTTTCCATTAAGTGCTGATGAGCGCATATGATTAACTTGTGTTTAACTTTTTAAATATTTGTTTGTTTGTTTATTGAAATCCAGATACAAGTAAAAATACAAAGAATATTTTTTAATTAACCATAACTGGCTATCTATGTTAAAGTAAGAATAATAAATATATTTGGACCAGCAGTTCAACAATGTTTTACTTTTTAAAAATAAATAAGATGAAAACTGTTTATGATATTTATTTTGTAAAAACACCTTAATTTTTCTTACAGGTAGATAAAAAAGAGCAAATTCACATGGTAAGGTGAAAGAGTAATTGCAGAATAATTTAATTAATACCTTTTACATGTAAAATTACATTTTTATCTTATGGATTCATATATTATGTAATATTAAATATGATAGTTTTCATATTATTTAATGTACAAATGCAAAATAAGCCTTGAAAAATTGTTGGCACCCGCCACACTCTTCTGAAAACATGAATGTGCTATTGTCCACAAAAAGGTTGGGGACCACTGCTCTAATGCACTGCCAGGTGTGTCTGTTACACATGGTGCCATGCAGTGGCTGACCTGTATAATACAGTTCAGCACTGAGGTATAAAGTATGCATCAATCACAGCCAGAACTCTGGCATAATCATCTTTGTGATTGTCTTCAGTAAAGGTAAACGATTTAAAGATATGCTCTGTCTGCTTCCCCATAGCACAAATGAAAGAGCATATCTGAATGTGTGCAGTTTCCTTGTGGAGTTTGGTTGCAAAGCAAAATCTTGCAAAATGCTGCTTCCAGTCTGTTGTTGGGATTCCCTCCAAGACCTTTTCCACTTGGTTTATCCAGAACACTTCATCCAGTCCCGGGAGAATGCTTTATCCAGTTCTCTGGAATCCAAGAAATCAGTTCAACTTGACTTGTCACTGAGGCTTCTTTATTGGCATACAATCAAACTATACCTGAGCTGACCGGGCTTAATTGTAGGGGGTGGGTACAAGGTACACCACACAGCTAACATACATAATCATGAATCAGGTTACATACACACTTACACTTAATACTATTGGATAAAACATCGTATCACACACTTTATAATTAATCTACTAATTTTCGTAACCTGAAACTGTCCATGAGCTGCAAAATGTGCTAGTGAGCAAAGCTGCAATCTTATCACACATTATTCTCCTTACTATTTCTTTATCTACTAACTACACATTATTTACAAGGCCACTTCTGAGTTTGTGCTTTGTCCACTGCTAACCTGCTTCCTTACGTCTGTTTTCTTTCATTGCTCCTGCAAACAGAGGTAACATATGGGGGGCATAAGAACATAAGAACGGCCATACTGGGTCAGACCAAAGATCCATCTAGCCCAGTATCCTGTCTTCCGACAGTGGCCAGTGCCAGGTGCCCCAGAGGGAATGAACAGAACAGGTAATCATCAAGTGATCCACCCTCTGTCGCCCATTCCCAGCTTCTGGCAAACAGAGGCTAGGGACACCATCCCCGCCCATCCTGGCTAATAGCTATTGATGGACCTATTCTTCATGAATGTATCTAGTTCTTTTTTAACCCTGTTATAGTCTTGGCCTTCACAACATCCTCTGGCAAGGAGTTCCGCAGGTTGACTGTGCTTTGCGTGAAAAAATACTTCCTTTCGTTTGTTTTAAACCTGCTACCTATTAATTTCATTTGGTGGCCCCAGTTCTTGTATTGTGAGAAGGAGTAAATAACACTTCCTTATTTAGTTTCTCCACATCAGTCATGATTTTTTAGACCTCTATCATATCCCCCCTTCGTTGTCTCTTTTCCAACCTGAAAAGTCCCAGTTTTATTAATCTCTCCTCATATGGAAGCTGTTCCATAGCCCTAATAATTTTTGTTGCCCTTTTCTGAACCTTTTCCAATTCCAATATATCTTTTTTGAGATGGGGCGACCGCATCTGCATGCAGTATTCAAGATGTGGGCTTTATATAGAGGCAATATGATATTTTCTGTCTTATTATCTATCCTTTTCTTAATGATTCCCAACATTCTGTTCACCTTTTTGACTGCCACTGCACACTGAGTGGATGTTTTCAGAGAACTCTCCACAATGACGCCAAGATCTCTTTCTTGAGTAGAAACAGCTAATTTCGACCCCATCATTCTGTATGTATAGTTGGGATTATGTTTTCTAATGTGCATTATTTGCATCTATCAACATTGATAAATGTTGCACAAGGGGTCATGCGCCCCCACCCAGATTTAACTGCTTGACTTGTACGGAGAAGGCTCACATGGACTGAGCATGCTCAGTAACATCTGCTAAAGCCACTGTTTTCACTCTGCCCTTACTTGTGTCCCCACCCACTTTTGGCAGGTATGGGTCATCTCTGCCTTCAAGACCTACATCTTTCCATTCTGAAGGACTGTCAGAGCTGAAATTCTGTGGGGCACTGAAGAGTGGCATGTTGATGAGATCCTGCAATCTTTGTTTTTTTTTTCTCTTTGCAACTTTTGTTGCTATTTTTCTTTTGATTCTGTTCTCCTCTGGCATTACCTAAGCTGCCTTCACTTCTGACACCATGTCAAGTACTGGATATGGCCTGGTTACGGAGCCTCCACCCCAGAGAGATACAAGAGATGTGTTCTCTTTAAGACACTTTAATTCACTGCCAGGTCGGGATGTTGTGGGCTCAGTTGAGGTATTTTACACAGAGCACCACCTAGTGTCTAAACAGTATAATACAGTTTAGCATTACTTTACACTGTCCAATTCTCCAATCATGGCCTATCCAGATTTACAGAAACCATTCACCTTGCATATGGTTACCTCAAAAGAGAGCCTGAGAGCAGTCCTGTACCAGCATCTAGATGGGAAGCCCCAGACAATTGCCTGTGGAGCCAGAACGTTGACACCTGCAGATAACTACCACTTATACTCTGGGAAAGTCTCTTGCTCTGAAGTGGGCCTTAACATAAAGGTTCAGAGATTACCTCTTCTATGAACCTTCTTTTACAGTCTGTAGTGATAATAACCCACTAACATATGTGATGACGATAGCTAAGCTAAATGTTTCTCATCATTGATGGTTTCAGAGCTCTCAAGGTTTCAACTTCACCATGAAATGTCATCCTGGGAAAGTGAATGTTGATGCCAACTATTAATCCAGGGAACCTTTACTATGGAAGAATACGTAAGAGAATGCAAACCAGAGTAGGATCCTGCGAGCTTTTCAGATATTGTTCAAGCTGTGAAAACCCAAAATGAGGGTCCTGGAGTGGATTTCAGCAATTTCGGCAAATATATCTACTCTGTAAACAAATTAATACAGCATATTGAATCCCATAGCAGATACAATATGTCCTGAGGAGCTAAAATCAATTCAAGCAAGTGATTCTGCAAAAAGCTCCTAAGGAAAAATATTTGGATTCCCAGAATAAACGAAGTTCTCCTTGAAAACTGAGTCTTGTGAATAAGGTTCTTCTTCCAGTGACTGTTGCATATACATTCTACTGCAGGTGTATGTGCACCCAGGGCACTGACTTCAGAGACTAGCCAGCAGTACGAGCAGGCAGCACCTGTGCCCCTCTCTCCTTGTGTTCTCTGCCAACTCCCTCTCAGTTCCTTCTCACTGCCCATGGTGACCGTTGTGTCCCCCCTGACTTTCCCTTCATTTAGCCAGTCTTCCATCGTTTTAGGGTATACAGTGAGTTAGTGTTCAATAATTTAATTTGTTAGTAATTACAGTTTGATAGTTTTCTGGGAGATTTTACTTTGATAAATTCCCCAGGATTTGACAACATTCCACGTTCAGGGCTGTTTTCCATGTCACAGACAGGCACGACAGTTGTTTGATCTGTCCAGGTGAGGGACATGTGAGAGACAATGCTCCATTTGCATCTCCATTTTATCCTTCTGTGTCTGCTCCTGTATGGGATTTAAATCTAGTCTCCTCCAAACTCATGGGCTCCCCTTTTGAGCCTATGGCTACTTCATTATCACTATTGTCTTATGAAAATGGCCTTTGTAGTGGTAATCACTTCTGCAAGAAGAGTTTCTGAACTTCAGGCTCTCTTGGCTGACCCTCCTTTCACAATCTTCCCTAAGGACAAGATTTCTCTTAGGGCACACCCTAAGTTTATCATAGAATCATAGGGTTGGAAGGGACCTCAGGAGGTCATCTAGTCCAACCCCCTGCTCAAAGCAGGACCAACCCCAACTAAATCCCCAAATGGCCCCCTCAAGGATTGAACTCACAACCCTGGGTTTAGCAGGCCAATGCTCAAACCACTGAGCTATTCCTCCCCCAATAAGGTAATGCCTAAGGTAATGTCAGCCTTCCATCTAACCAACAATTCATCTCCCAGTGTTTTTCCCCAAATCCCACTCCCCCTTGGGTCTAAAGCTGAGGAAACACTTCAGCCTTTGGATGTTTTTAGACCCCTGTCATTCTACTTGGACCTCACCAGATCCTTCAGGACCTCTCCCAAGCATTATGTAGCCTATGCTGAGCGAATCAAAGGTCAATCAGTGTCATCTCAGTGACTCTCAGACTGGATTTCTGACTACATGAAGCTCTGCTGCAATCTTGCGAAAGTCTCTCCTCCACAGAGAATAATGGCTCACTCCACCAGGGCTTGCTCCACTTCATCAGCTTCTCTGAGCAATATTCCAATAGCTGATATACGCAAGGCAGTGACGTGGTCATCTGTGCATACCTTGTCCACTTGTTACGTTGTCACTCAAGCCTCTCGTGGCAATTCAAGTTAGTGTTACAATCTCTTTTTAAATAATCCAAAGTCCCTCCACCTATACGGGAACTACTGTTGAATCACCTATCATCGAATGTATATGTGCACAATCACTCCAAGTAGAAAAACATGTTACTTACCTGTACTGTAACTTGTTCTTTGAGATGTCGTGTGCATGTACACATTCTATGACCCTCCCACTTTTCCCACTACTTTGGACATTGCCTACAGCAGTGTGATGGAATAGAGAGGGAGGCGGTGGACACACACCATTTTTGTCTCATTTGGGCAAGAGGAGAGATGGGGTGCATGCACTGCCTATTGGTACTGCTGGCAAAGGTCTCCAACTCGAGTGCATTGGGTGTGCACACACCTGCAATGGAATGTATATGTGCACACCACGTCTTGCAGAACAGTTGTTACTGTATAGGTAACTAACCATTTTTTGTAACAACTGATGACATGGTATATATTGTACAATCACTCACAGCAGAGATATGTTTGTGGAAGAATATAATTTAGAGGGCATCCCTCATAAGGGATGATATTATGAATATAGGAATTTACAGATGTGCCTTGGAATCTGGGGTTGAGAACACAGTGTACCTGTGCACAGCAGTTCACCACAGAAGGTCTCTAGTTTCTTTTATTCCTTTCTCATTCACTGGTTTATTGTTTAATGAACTGAAAGATCATTACATGGTGGCAGAAGCATTGAACGAGAAGGAGACTGCTGTCATCTTGAAGTTAACTCCTCTGTTTACAACTGTGTTTACATCTCACCAGAAAGAGAGAGAAGAAAAGGAGAAGCAGCGCCAGCGAGAGAGAGAAGAAAAGGAGAAGCAGCGCCAGCACAAGGAGCGCCAGCGAGAGAGGGAAGAAAATGAGAAGCAGCGCCAGCACGAGAGAGAAGAAAGGGAGAAGCAGCGCCAGCGAGAAAGAGAAGAAAAGAAGAAGCAGCGCCAGCGAGAGAGAGAAGAAAAGGAGAAGCAGCGCCAGCATGAGAGAGAAGAAAAGGAGAAGCAGCGCCAGCGAGACAGAGAAGAAAAGAAGAAACAGCGCCAGCGAGAGAGAGAAGAAAAGGAGAAGCAGCGCCAGCATGAGAGAGAAGAAAAGGAGAAGCAGCGCAAGCATGAGAGAGAAGAAAAGGAGAAGGAGCGCCAACGAGAGATAGAAGAAAAGGGGAAGCAGCGCCAGCACGAGGAGTGCCAGCGAGAGAGAGAAGAAAAGGAGAAGCAGCGCCAGCATGAGGAGCGCCAGCGAGAGATAGAAGAAAAGGAGAAGCAGTGCCAGCATAAGGAGCGCCAGCGAGAGAGAGAAGAAAAGGAGAAGCAGCACCAGCGAGAGATAGAAGAAAAGGAGAAGCAGCGCCAGCATGAGGAGCGCCAACGAGAGAGAGAAGAAAAGGAGAAGCAGCGCCAGCGAGAGAGAGAAGAAAAGGAGAAGCAGCACCAGCGAGAGATAGAAGAAAAGGAGAAGCAGCTCCAGCGAGAGACAGAAGAAAAGGAGAAGCAGCGCCAGCGAGAGATAGAAGAAAAGGAGAAGCAGCGCCAGCATGAGGAACGCCAGCGAGAGAGAGAAGAAAAGGAGAAGCAGCGCCAACGAGAGATAGAAGAAAAAGAGAAGCAGCTCCAGCGAGAGAGAGAAGAAAAGGAGAAGCAGCGCCAGCGAGAGATAGAAGAAAAGGAGAAGCAGCGCCAGCATGAGGAGCGCCAGCGAGAGAGAGAAGAAAAGGAGAAGCAGCGCCAGCATGAGGAGCGCCAACGAGAGAGAGAAGAAAAGAAGAAGCAACGCCAGAGAGAGAGAGAAGAAAAGGAGAAGCAGCTCCAGCATGAGGAGCGCCAGCGAGAGAGAGAAGAAAAGGAGAAGCAGCGCCAGCATGAGGAGCGCCAACGAGAGATAGAAGAAAAAGAGAAGCAGCTCCAGCGACAGAGAGAAGAAAAGGAGAAGCAGCGCCAGCACGAGAGAGAAGAAAAGGAGAAGCAGCGCCAGCATGAGGAGCTCCAGCGAGAGACAGAAGAAAAGGAGAAGCAGCGCCAGCGAGAGAGGGAAGAAAAGGAGAAGCAGCACCAGCATGAGGAGCGCCAGCGAGAGAGAGAAGAAAAGGAGAAGCAGGGCCAGCATGAGGAGCGCCAGCGAGACAGAGAAGAAAAGGAGAAGCAGCTCCAGCGAGAGAGAGAAGAAAAGGAGCAGCAACGCCAGCGAGAGATAGAAGAAAAAGAGGAGCAGCGCCAGCATGAGGAGCGCCAGCGAGACAGAGAAGAAAAGGAGAAGCAGCTCCAGCGAGAGAGAGAAGAAAAGGAGAAGCAGCACCAGCGAGAGAGAGAAGAAAAGGAGAAGCAGCGCCAGCGAGAGAGAGAAGAAAAGGAGAAGCAGGGCCAGCATGAGGAGCGCCAGCGAGACAGAGAAGAAAAGGAGAAGCAGCTCCAGCGAGAGAGAGAAGAAAAGGAGAAGCAGCGCCAGCACGAGGAGCACCAGCGAGACAGAGAAGAAAAGGAGAAGCAGCTCCAGCGAGAGAGAGAAGAAAAGGAGAAGCAGCGCCAGCACGAGAGAGAAGAAAAGGAGAAGCAGCGCCAGCATGAGGAGCTCCAGCGAGAGACAGAAGAAAAGGAGAAGCAGCGCCAGCGAGAGAGAGAAGAAAAGGAGAAGCAGCGCCAGCATGAGGAGCGCCAGCGAGAGATAGAAGAAAAGGAGAAGCAGCGCCAGCATGAGGAGCACCAGCGAGAGATAGAAGAAAAGGAGAAGCAGCGACAGCACGAGGAGCGCCAGCGAGAGATAGAAGAAAAGGAGAAGCAGCGCCAGCATGAGGAGCGCCAGCGAGAGATAGAAGAAAAAGAGAAGCAGCTCCAGCGAGAGAGAGAAGAAAAGGAGAAGCAGTGCCAGGGAGAGATAGAAGAAAAGGAGAAGCAGCTCCAGCACGAGGAGCACCAGCACAAGAGAGAAGAACAGGAGAAGCAGCGCCAGCATGAGAGAGAAGAACAGGAGAAGCAGCGCCAGCACGAGAGAGAAGAACAGGAGAAGCAGCGCCAGCACGAGAGAGAAGAAAAGGAGAAGCAGCGCGAGCATGAGAGAGAAGAAAAGGAGAAGGCGCGCCAGCACGAGAGAGAAGAAAAAGAGAAGCAGCGCCAGCACAAGCGAGAAGAAAAGGAGAAGCAGCGCCAGCACGAGGAGCACCAGCGAAAGAGAGAAGAAAAGGGGAAGCAGCGCCAGCGAGAGATAGAAGAAAAGCAGAAGGAATGCCAGTGACAGCAGGAGGCCGAAGATAAGGAAAGGGCACATCAACAGCAGATTGAGCTGGAGAAACTGAAGGTAGGTAAACCCACTCCTTAGGTACTTGTCCCAGTGGGTGGCAAAGATTCCAAATTTCTTCCTCACTTTAGGTAGGTGGGGGGCCTGGCTATGTTTCTAAATGCTTTTGAGATGGGGTGTGAATTGAATGAGGTGGGAAAAGGGGATATGGCATGGTACCTGGCTCCACAACTGTCTGCGAAAAAGGCCTGGGACATTTTTAGCCTTATGGGAAGGGAGGGTTGCAGATATTATAAGTGATGTGAACAAGGTTTGTCGCTAAAGTTTAAAGTGACGCCTGAAGCATCTAGAGAAGGAAAACAGGAACATAACGTGTGCTGTGGTTTCAACCCAAATTAGGGATTATTTAAGGAGATGGAGATAGAGGGTTTCCATGGTCCATGAGGCCTATGAATTAATGTGTTTAGAACAATTCTCTAAATGCTTCACCCCACCCAGACCTGAAATCCAGGAAATAGACAAAAATCCCAAAGATGCAGGCATAGCTGGGACATGGGCCAACCATTATGCAGATAGTCGGCGTGGATTTGATAGAAAACCTAATAGGAAGTGAATGGGATCAGGGGGCAGGGAGCAGGCCCAAGCCTAGACCCACACTAGTGAAACCACCTCCCAGAAGCCCTGAGATGGGTGGGAGAAAGTGATGTGCCATATGTGACCAGCAGGGTCACTTTGCCCAGGTTTGCCCACTCTGCCCACGCAGGGCTGGGAAAACCAGCTGCATCTCAGCCCCCAGTTAGCTCCAGGCCTGTAAGGGACCATGTGAGACAAACTGCAAATGGGACAGCTGACAGTTAGGAGGGGGTGGATGTCTCTGCCAGTACCAATGACAATCCAGTTACCTCCCTGGGGTGTGCAACCAAATACCTGAGGAGACGGAGGGTGAGACAGCTGCTGGGGAACTGTCCGTGAATAGATAATCGTCCAGACAACAGGTTTCTCCTTAAGGTGTAGCTTCAAAAGAATAGGTCTGGAGGTGCATAAGTTGCTTTCCACACCTCTTGAGTATTTCCTAGGAAACCCCTTTTAACTAGGGGCTCTGGAACAGGGGGGACCAGGGGGCCATGGCGAGCGACAAGGGAGAGGGGACGGAGAGGAGTGAGCAGGGGGTGGAGTCTCAGGGGAAGAAACAGAGCGAGGGTGGGACCTCACAGGGAAAGGGGTGGGGCTATGGTTCGGGCACTGGTGGCCCCCGCCCCGCACTTCTAGGGAGCTTCCTGCACTACTGACCCCAAGGTTTATATTAGTTATGTCTCCTAGAGGAGTTCCCTACAATCCTGCAGTGACACATAAACATTTGCATTTTAATACAATGATGTCCTAAAATACTGAAAATTCATTCTGTGAGGTGTGTCCAGGAAATTGCCATTTCTGTCACAATAGGGTTTGAAGCACAGCTCCATGTACACCGTAGTGATGATGCAGATTCTTCCCCACATTTGTGGTAATGTATTTGAAAAGCAACAGAGAGTCCTGTGGCACCTTTGAGACTAACGGACATATTGGAGCATAAGCTTTTGTGGGTGAATACCCACTTTGTCAGACGCATGTAATGGAAATTTCCAGAGGCAGGTATAAATATGTATAAATAATTCTTGCCTGCATATTTATACCTGCCTCTGGAAATTTCCATTACATGCATCTGACGAAGTGGGTATTCACCCATTAAAGCTTATGCTCCAATACATCTGTTAGTCTTAAAGGTGCCACAGGACTCTGTTGCTTTTTACAGATCCAGACTAACACAGCTACCCCTCTGGTATTTGAAAAGGTTAAGCAGCAGGGCCTTTGCCCTGCAAAGTTCCTTCTCAAGGGTTAGTAAGCAGACATTACATATCAAGACTTTGACGGGGTATTGGAGCGTATCTAAGCATACCTTGCCTCTTCCAGGATAACCCTGAAATCATGAGCCCATGGTTCACAGCCTGAAGTATCACTCCTTAGTGTTTGAGTAGAGGGAACAGGTTCAGGGTCATCAATTACTCTGCCCAGTGAGAGCTGAAATCCTAAATAGTTAAACCCATTAGAGGACCCACCATAGAGGAGAGTTAGACACAGTGTAAGTGTCCAGAGGCACTGGTGCAGAGCTGGCCAAATTTACATGGAAACCTGATAATCTATCACAGTCTTCTCAAAGGTGTCTAAGCACGGAGTGTGGCTAGCTAAGGTGAGTCATTAGCAAATACAACAAGGAGTCTGGTGGCACCTTAAAGACTAACAGATTAATTTGGGCATAAGCTTTCGTGAGTAAAAACCTCAATTGCCCAAATTAATCTGTTAGTCTTTAAGGTGCCACCAGACTCCTTGTTGTTTTTGTAGATACAGACTAACACGGCTACCCCCTGATACTTGACATTAGCAAATACAGCCATCTTGTGTTCTCTAGAACCCTGCTCAGAGCTGTGAACAGCCAGAACGGTTTGATTTCCTGTGGCCTGTGGCCCATATTGTAAGATATGGCCTTTGAGCTGGGTTTCAATATTTGACTGTCCAATTCGGGCCTGATTTTCAGATGTGTTGACCCTCTACCCCACCCCCCTTTCATTTCAGTTAGACTTGTGGCTACTGTGAATCTCTGAAAACAAAACTTCTCATTCTATATATACTGTCGGAGACATCCAAAATAAGGGACCACTTGGCTCCTTTCAAACACAGGTACCCTCAGTGAGTTGCAGGCTAGCTAGAGAGATGCAATAGGTTGGTCACTAAAATCTCTCAAGTACCAAGCTTCAGAAGGGCCTTGCAGAGGGGCTCACCATTCAAGGGTCTATCAGCACCAAAGGCCAGAAAAATGCCACCCTCCCATGTGAGGCCTGAGTGACAAAAAACATCCTCCTAATCTGTGTCTGTCTGGTCTGCCCCAGCTGCCCCCGTCTGAGCCGTGTCTGTCCGCACAGACCTGGTCAGGGAGAGCTGCTGGGGCTTTGTCGCCTGTGGGATGTACCAGAGTCTATGATTAACAGCGCTCTGGATTTTTGCTCTGTTTCAGCAACAGCGCTCTTGCTCACCGTTCTGAGCCTGGCCGGATTCCGCGCTGAGGGGACTGAAGAAACATTCAGATGATTCAGGGGGAATGATGGTCACCTAAATTTTACAAAATCCACTGCTGAAGCCAGTCCGGGCCTAGTGACTGGCTTTGGGGGCTCTGCTCTTTGCTGTCTTTGCTCATCTGCTGTGACACCCACCTCTGCCCTGTTAGAGTTCAATATACAAGGTAGTTTTCCTGTTGCATCTGCTGTGTGGTGGGGTCTGCTGTTGGAGATTAAAGCTTTCTGTAGCACTGAGTTAGTGCCTCTGCAGTTTATTCTCCTCAATTCTCCATCCCTAACATGCTCTAACAGCCGACACCAGCTGCAGCACTCACAGGCTGGTGGCATCAAGCTGGTGTCTGGCCTGGCTTGTTCCCAACTTCAAGGCAGTGGCGCTGAGCAATGGGCCCGGCTGCTTGAGTTCTGGGGATCAGGCTGGGAGTCTCCTCACTCTCTGGCTTGCCCCTCGCCGGTTGCTCGCTGCTCATGACTCTGGAGAGCTTTTACATTCGTATTGAAGCCCAATCTATGAATCATGTATTAATTTTATTGATTACTTAAGAATTCCCTGTTATCACTTTGAGGGTTGAGAGGTTCTTGTTCCAGGATCAATGTTCCTTCTAATTTTTTCCATCCATGTGCAGAATAAATTTTGTTATGTGCACCGAGGCAGTGGTGAGCTGGAGCCGGTTTGCGCGAACCAGTTGTTAAATTTAGAAGCTGGTTTTAGAACTGGTTGTTAAAGGGGTGGGCAAACTCCGGCCCATGGGACCATCCTGTCCGGCCCACCTGAGTTCCGGGCTGGGGAGGAACAGTGCACTTGTCTCTTTAAGAAAGGCACTCAGCTATTCACCATTCAGACCTCGACCACAGCAGCTCTGAGTCCTCCTGAGCCAGACTGTCCCCTCTGCCCTGTTCCGAGGAGATGGGGTACAGGGAGAGGGGGACACCCTGACATCAGCACCCTCCTTTCCCCTCCACCCCCTGCACTGCTCTGCACAGCCAGCAGGGTCCTGGGAGCAGCTGCAGGACGGAACAACGTGCGGGGAGAGAAACCTGAACACATGCTGCTGGCTGTACGTGCTCTGCTAATCAGCTGGGCGGTACTTGAATCTCTCCTTTGTGGCCGCCCAAGCGCGCAGCTTACAGGGAACACAGCTAGAATCAGGCCCATTACACCGATGTGCACAGTTGCACCACACAAACTTTAGGAACACTTCTGTATTTGCAATAGTTTATTAATACATTCAGCAAAGTCAGAAACACTCTAACCCAGCATGATAGATAGAGATAATACAGAATGTACATCTGAACATCCATATACTCACACCATCCCTTGCAGAACAACCTGAAACGTTAGCCATTATATTCCTTATCACCATCACCATCACCTGTAGCCATCATCTGGGTACCTGCCCAGGGCTACATCTCTTTCCTTCTGCCCACAGGCTGGGATACAACTTTTATAACATGTTAAGCTGACGCTACTAAGTCTAATGCATATTCACTAGGAATTTCTCCCCCTTCCTTATTTGTATTTCCTCATCCTACTAATGTTGGGGTGCCCTTCTCCAATAGGTTAGTATATTAATGATCTCAATCTATTTTCATATATGTCAATTTGTTGCCATGGAACTCTTGTGGTTAGACATCTGCGGATGTTCTATTCAAAGCTGGTGTTAGCTCATGTTCCAGTGGTTGGCTGGTGACATGGAAAAATTCCCCCCTACACACACTATTTTTAATGCCCCAAAATTTTGGTACAGGTAAATGGCCTAACAGTCACTGTTAAGTTCAAAGACCTCAAGCCTTATGCTAACTGCTGAAGCCAGCATCTTATAGGATAAGGTCTATAGGATTCTTGCATTACTATGGAATAAAATAAATGCTAAAGCTAGCTCTATGGGCTACAGTATCCAGTCACAACTGCTCAGCATGGAGTGATTTGTCAGCCCTCATGACACACGGAATCACTACATCTCTGGTTCTGTGCCACGCAGACTTCCAGGGGACCTGGGCTGGGGGGAACTTCCCTGTTGCCAGTTCTCACAAAGTGCTGCTGTGGGTATGCAGGGGCTCCAGGGACAGATGGGCACACGAGGGGTTTCGAAGCTGGGTGTGTCCTCTGCAACTGAGCAGCCCGGGGGGGCATGGTTTGGGGGGGACACCCAAACATTTTCAGAAGGGTCCAGTGGCTGCTTCAGGGGCTCAGGAGTGAACTGTCTCAAAGGCACAAGTGAGTCAGGGTGGGCGTCTGAGGGGTCAAGCAGTAGCCCCTCATAGGCTGCTCTGTAGCCCATGCACCCTCAGACAGCACAGCATGAGACACCCCCCCCCCGTATGCACCTCAGGGCTCTGGGCGGGTGGGAGACAGGATTATGTGAGGGTTGGAAGACCCATGGCATGGAAGGAGAATGAGAGCCAGGACTGGGAATGGGGCCAGGAAGGGTAGGGATGGGGAGGAGGTGGGGAGGGTTGCGGGGCACCCGTATCAGGATTACAGGAAGGGGGGCTGAGGGTAGGTAGGGCTACAGCACTGGAGAGAAGCTGTAGGACAGCACTGACCATGCTGGGGCTCTCTGTCATGGGGAGACTGGCAAAGGGAGGGCAAGGGTCCAGAGGAGGAGATGCCCTTGTGACATTCTCCTCTGGTGTTATCTGTACCGCTGATCTGCTAGGTCACTCCAATTCTTGATTCTGGGAGCCAGCCTTACCCTGCTCTGCTGTGAGAACCCCCACTCCTGGGCTGTTCACGCACAGCCTCTGGCCTAAAGCTGCTCCTTGGATTGTGCAACCGAATCCACTAGCCAATATCTCCGGTCTCAGACACAACCCTAGGAACCTCCGTCTTGCAGTGTCCAGTTATGCCTGCTGGACACTGCAAGCTTATATGAGTTCGTCAGTTTAACAAAGAAATTGATATGTACCAGGCTTGTTTTCCCAATGGGAGTCTCTGACATGCTTCAAACCAAACACACTGTTTCAGGTAGAATAAAGAAACAGATTTATTAACTACAACAATAGATTTTAAGTGATTATAAGTCAAAGCAGAACAAGTCGGATTTGGTCAAATGAAATAAAAGCAAAACACATTCTAAGCAGAACTTAACACTTTCATGGCCCTTACAAACTTAGATGCTTCTCACCTGCCCTTCAGCCAGGCTCTCCCCTTAGATCAGCGCTTCAGTCACTTTGTGGTGATGTCTGTAAATGGAGGTGGAAGAGAGAGGAAGAGCATGGAAAAGGTCTCTCCCTTTTATCATGTTCTTTCTTCCCTCTTGGCTTTACTCACTCCCCCTTCCCCCCCTTCAGAGTCAGGTGAGCATTACCTCATTGCAGTCCCAAATTGACCAAAGGAAGGAGGGGGGAGACTCACTTGAGAGTCCAACAGATCCTTTATTGCTACCTACGCCAGTGTCCTTTGTTCCTGTGAGGCTGGGCTGGGTTTGTCTCATCCATGCCCTCTTGAGGTGTGAGCTGCCCCTCTGCTCTTGGAGAGTTTTTGTTTGGGCTTGCTTTAAGCCATGAGGATACATTTTTAGCCTCATAACTATATACATGAAATTACAACCTATAACATCACCATAACAACAATGCTCAATGCATCATGAGCCTTCCAAAGACACCTGACATGACAAACTTTGCATTGGATACCACACAATCATATTATAAGGATGAACTTGGGAGTGTAGAGTATTCGCCCAAGGTACAGAATGTCACAGCCCTCTCCCTCCTTACAGGGACTCTGAACCTCAGGGGACCATCCTCGACCTCACCTAGGCCCAGTCACACAGAGGGGGAAGCTGAGCCCCAAAGCTGCCAGCCCCTCTTTTAGCGGAAGGAGCTAGAGAGGCTGGGCCAGAGGACCAGGCTCCATCCATCCACATGGGCTCCCGCTCAGCCTTGCACAAAGCATCCCTGCCACTGGAGACTCTCCTAGCCCAATGGAGACACCGTCAGCACCAGCCAGAGCCCTGCCCCTGTGTCCAGGGGGCTTCCTAAATGCCATGAATAGACCCAGATCTAGGGGCTCCCCTTGGAGCAGGCAGCACAAAGCTCTACAGGAATTCTGTGGCAGGAGGAGCTCTTCATCTGCCCTGGGCAGACTCACAGAGTTTAAGGCCAGAATGGGTAATACACAGAGCGAGTTTCCCATGGAGCAGCAGTGAGAACCAGTGGCCAGTTAGTAATGTACAGAGGCCTGGGAACCCTGGCATATGAGGGCTGGGGGGCATTATGGCCCATGCAGGGCAGGCCAGCACCAGGGAACCCAGGAATCTGAGTGATAACAAAAGGAAAATGTCAAAAACAAGAGAATTTAAAACTGAAAATAAAGGAATAAAGTTTTAAAATACAAATATGTTACAAGACATTTTTAGAGAAAACATTTTATGCATTTTTTTAAATGGAGGTATTTATTAAGTATCATTTTAACTAAAATAATTTTATTCATTTAGGTTATTTTTAAATAAAATCTGAAAAATAACAGTTTCTTTTTTAAACTAAAGAATAGAACATATATTTTTTTAAAGAAAACAAACAAGACAAAGTGAGAGAGGTTTGTAGAAAAGCCAGGGAAAGCCTCTTAGCCTGTTACAGAAAAAAAAAAAAATAAAGGGTGAGAGAGGAAAAAAGTTTTAAAGCCCAAGAAAGCCTGTTTAACTGAGCACATGGCAGAGAGGAGAGAAGTGCAGATTACCCCAGTGCTACCTCTAGTCAAACGCAGAGGAGAAAAGCCAGGATATACACCTTTACACACTTACAAACCACCTTCACCAAACAAGGACACTCCACCAGAGAAAGAGATCACATCATGGAATGAACCACTCAAATACCCTGAGAGAAGCTGCTTCTATACAGAAAACAAAAACCCCTCCGACTGCACACCCCTAGTTGTCACCTGCTACCCCACACTGGAACCCAGACAGGGGCTCATCAAACGGGGCAGCCAGGGGACTCTACACACTGCCCCCACCCAAATCACTGCCCCCACAGTTCCCATTGGCCAAGACCAGCAGCCAATGGGAGCTGCGGGGATGGTGCCCGTGGACAGGGCTGCACGCAGAGCCCCTGGCCACACCTTCACGTAGGAGCCGGAGGGGGGACATATCACTGCTTCCAGGAGCTGCTTGAGATAAGCACCATCTATAGCCTGCACCCCTGAGCTCAGCCTGTGCCCCAACCCCCTACCCAGCCCTGATCCCCCACCCTCCCTCCAAACCCCTAGAGCCCAGCCCGGAACACCCTGCCACACCCTGAACCCCTGATTTCTGGTCCCACCCCAGAACGCACCCCACCGAGCTCAGAGCCTGTACCTCCTCCCACACCCCAACCCCCTGCCTCAGCCCGAAGCCCCTGCCATACTCCGAACCCCTCGGCTCCACCCCCCCCAGCCTTTATACCCCTTCTCCACCCCAAACTCCTCATCTGAGGCCCCACTCCAGAGCCCATACTCCCAGCTGGAGCCCTTACCCCTCTCGCATCCCAACACGCTGCCTCAGCCTGGAGCCCCCTCCCGCACTCTCAGGGGCGGCCCATCCATATAGGCGAACTAGGCGGTCACCCAGGGTGCCAAGTTAAATGGGGCGCCAAGTTTGAGGAAAAAAATTTTTAAAAATAAAATGAAGAAAAGAAAAAAGATGAAAAAAATACAAATAAAATAACCAGTGTCCCTTTGTCCATTCACACACCCTCTTTGGTGGGGGGGGGTTAAACAACAGCCCCACACCCTCGAGTCCGATCCTCACAGTCCAGGACCTGGTGTGGTTCTGACCGGCCGCTCCCTGCGGCCTGTGGCTGTGCGTGGGGCAGCACAGCAAACAAAGGGGGGGAAAAGGGGGGGGGGACTCAGGCCCACCCACTACTCTGAGTCCCGGTCCAGAGGTCCTCGGGTGACAGTCTCGCTGTCTTCCTTCTCCTTCCTCCTCTGACTATCCCTCTGGACCGCTTCCCCAACAGCCCTTCGCTACACTAGGCCTCCTCCTCCCAGGCCTGCCGCCTAGCAGGCTATGGAGTAGGGCCTTCTCCCACTCTCGCAGGCTGGCCTGCACTGCGCTGTCCGTGGTGCTGGCCTCCCAGCTCTGGAGACAGACCTTCCCCTCTGAAGGCCTGGGACAGACTGACTGCTCCTGCTCTGGGCAGTCTTTTATATGGCTGAGCCGGGCCCTGATTGGCTGGCTCCAATCTGCCTTCTGATTGGTTCTCTGTAAGCCCTTCCCTGATTGGCCGTGCGTCTACGCAGGTGCCTAGGCCTGCCAAAGTCCAGTCTCTCTGGGTGTGGGGTAGTCGCCCCACCACACACCCTCCCCCTTAAGAACCCTCCCGGGGTGGGGGGGTATCCTAACCGGCCTAATGGCCTAGAGCTCGGAAAGCCGCCTTTGTCCCACAGTGGCTCGGCTTATCGGCTCGAAGTCTAGGAACTTAGCCCTTGTCACTGGGCCCTATGGCCTACTGGCCCCAAAGTCCCGGGAATTAGTCTATGCCACCGGGCAACCCGGCTTATCCACCGTCTCAGCGGGGGGGTCCCACCGAAACACGCTGAGGCTTACCGGGCCCGATGTACCAGTCTGTCGATTCCCTTAAACTGCCTCCTCTCCATTCAGCTGCTGGAGTGTCCCATGGGTCTCCTGATTCTCCACGGGTCTCGTGGTCCACCGCCTCTGCTGGTCCCTCCAACAGTGAGGCTCCCTCTCGACCTGGAGAAGTCACAGTCCTCGGCGGTTCCAGGAGTGCGGGCTGGTCCTCCACCGGGGCTTCCCGCAAGGGTTCTTCTCCTACGGCTGCCTGCCTAGGCTGGGGTATGCTCCCTCCTCTCGCACTCTCCGTGGATTTGGGGCACACCCCGTACGAACGTGACGGATCCTCTGCAGTCAGGGCCAAGTGTCTAGGACCTCGGCAGTTGGATTGGGGCTTGGCTGCCCCCTCACAAACCACCCCCTGCACTAAGGATCCCCCTCCTTGGTCCATTTCTTCGCCCTCCTCCCCTAGCCTGGAAAAGAAATCGGCGTTAGTTTGGGCCTTACCCGGGCGGTGGAGCACCTGGAAGTCGTAAGGCTGGAGGGCGAGGTACCACCGCATAATTCTGGCGTTCGTGTCTTTCATGCTGTGGATCCATCGCAAAGGGGCGTGATCTGTGATTAATTTAAAACTATTCCCTAGCAGGTAGTAACGTAGGGCGTCGATAGCCCACCGTACCGCCAGGGCCTCTTTCTCTATCGTTGAGAAATGTCTTTCCCGGGGGAACAGCTTCCGACTTAGATACAGTATGGGATGTCCCTCCCCGTCTACTTCCTGGGAGAGTACTGCGCCCAGGCCAACTTCCGAAGCGTCTGTTTGTAGTATAAACTCTTTCGCGAAGTCGGGGTGTCGTAGTACTGGTTCTTGAGTAAGCCGTTCCTTGAGTGTGTTAAAGGCTCGCTCGCATTGTGTAGTCCACTGTACCTGTCGGGGTTGGGAGTTTTTCGTTAGGTCTGACAAGGGGGCGGCTATAGACGCGAAGTCTGGCACAAAGCGACGATAGTACCCAGCTAGTCCTAAAAACTGACGTACCTGTTTCTTTGTCGTGGGAGTGGGTACGTCCCTGAGGGCTTGTACTTTGCTAAATCAGGGGTGTTAGTTTCCCCCCTCCTACCGTGTACCCCAGGTAGGTCACTTCTTCTTGGCCTAAGTGACATTTCGCCGGGTTAGCTGTTAGGCCGGCAGCTCTGAGAGCTTGTAACACCGCCGCCAGGTGTTGTAAATGGGTCTCCCAGTCGAGGCTGTAAACCACAGTATCATCTATGTACGCCACTGCGTATTGGTCGTGGGGTTGGAGGACCTTGTTCATCAAGCGTTGAAACATGGCCGCCACCCCATGTAACCCGAACGGCATGGTTATGAACTGGAAGAGGCCGAAAGGCGTGGGGAAGGCCGTCTTCGCCCGGGAGTTTGGCGTCAGTGGGATCTGCCAATACCCTTTAGTCAAATCTAAGGTTGACAGATACCTGGCTCCCCCGAGGCGCTCTAACAGTTCATCCACTCTCGGCATCGGACAGGCATCGAAACGAGAGATAGCGTTGACCTTTCTGAAGTTGATGCAAAACCGGGTCGTCCCATCTGGTTTCGGTACTAAGACGATAGGGCTTCGCCACTCGCTCGTCGATTCCTCTACCACTCCCATCTCCAACATCGTCTCCACCTCCCACCGGACGGTGTCCCACATTTTCTTGGGTAACGGTCGATGGTTGTCCGTCACCCTCTTCCCGGGGTCTGTGGCAATATGATGACTCATTAGGGTCGTCCGGCCCGGGTGGGCCGATAAAACATCTGAAAACTCCTCCACCATCTGTTGCAGTTGTCCTCTCTGTCTGGGGTCGAGGCCTGACCCCACCACAGCCGGTCCGGGGTCGGGAAGATCTCCTGCTAGGGGTCCAAGTTCCGACTCGGGTGGACGGGCTGATGAACATGGCTTCCCGGGTCTTCCGGGCCTTTAGGAGATTAACATGGTAAATACGGGTCTCTTTGCGTCGACCAGGTAGTCTGACCTCGTAATCGACTGGCCCCACTCGTCGGATCACTTCATAGGGACCCTGCCATTTGGCTAGGAGCTTCGACTCTGCAGAGGGCAGTAAAAGCAGCACCCGGTCGCCTGGGGTGAACTTCCTTCTTCTAGTCCCTCGATTATAGAGGCGCTCCTGGCATGCCTGGGCCCGTTCCAGGTTTTCAAGGGCGAAGGCCCCTAACGTTTGGAGTCGCTCCCGGAGTTGTAGCACATATTGGGTGGTCCCAAAGACACGTGTTTCCCACTCCTCCTTCAGGAGGTCCACTATGCCCCTGGGCTGCCTGCCGTATAAGAGTTTGAAAGGTGAGAACCCCGTTGAGGCCTGTGGTACCTCTCTTATTGCAAACAGCAGGGCCGGCAACAAGGTGTCCCAATGCGAGGGGTCCTCCTCCACAAACTTCCGCAACATGGCTTTTAGTGTCCCATTGAACCGCTCTACCAGGCCATTGGTCTGCGGATGGTACACCGATGTCCGGAAGGTCCGGATATGGAGGAGGCGACATAGCTCGGAGGACACATTGGTGCCCTGGTCTGTCAATATTTCCCCGGGTATCCCCACCCGGGCGAAAATCTTTACCAATTCACCCGCGATGGTCGGTGCCGTCGCTGTCTTTAGGGGAACAGCTTCGGGGTAGCGCGTTGCGTAGTCCACGACTACTAGTATAAAGCGGTTCCCTGTCTTACTTCGCTCAAGGGGGCCGACAAGGTCCATCCCGATCCGTTCAAAGGGTACCCCCATGACTGGCATGGGTACCAGGGGTTCAGGGGCTACCCCTTTCGGTCCGGCTAGCTGGCATTCTGGCACGAGGCGCAAAAGTCTGCCACTTCCCAGTGGATGCCTGGCCAGAAAAACCGGCGTGCCACCCTCTGTAGGGTCTTCTCGTGTCCCAGGTGTCCAGCCCAAGGGTTCGCGGGGGCTAAGTGGAGGAGGCCGGCTCGCAGTCTCCGGGGGACCAACAGCTGACGGAACGTCTCCCGGGTCTGGGGTTCCTGCGCTATTCGGTACAGGCGATCCTGCCATACCTCAAAGCGGGGACCCTGCGGAATCCGTAGCGTCCCGTCCCCCTCAATGGCAGGGTTGGTAGCTCGTTCCCAGGCTCGGCTTAGGGTTGGGTCTTCCCGTTGCTCCCGTAAGAAATCCCCGTCACGCTCTAACTCTGCCTGGGCGTCCTCCACCGAACGGGGCCTGTCTCCAGGACAATTCATGGGGGTCTCCGCCGTCGAGGAGGTCCCCTCGCCGGGGTCACCCCTTGTCCTGCACCCGAGCAGCCCCGTTCCCGGTGTTATAGTCCTGTCTGGTTGGGGCTTGGGCGGCTGATATCTCAGGAGGACCTCTCCAAAGCCGGGCCAATCACGTCCCAACACCACCGGGTAGGCCAGCCTAGGGGCTACTCCTACCCGGAGACCCTCTTCTCGGCAGCCTACTCCCATCTTGACCCAGGCTGTGGGATACTGGCGGATGTCTCCATGCACACACTGTAGGTAGATCGGGGGCCCCGAAAGATTGAGATTCGGGACCAGCCCCTCTCGTATGAGGGTCTGACTACACCCCGAATCTACGAGGGCGTTGGTGGGGTTCCCTTCAACCCGGACCGGGACTATCAACTTTCTTACCCCTCTCTTCCATGCCCGTTGTCCGGCCATCCAGGCCTGCCCGTAGCTGCAGCCCATAAAAGGGCAATCTCGCCGGAAATGTCCTTCTTGACCGCAGCCCCAGCACCTCTCTCAGGTCTCGGCCGGGCTTGGGCCTCCCCCTGGGGGGCCTGTTCGCTCCGGGGGGCTGTAGCTCCCTCCGGGTCATCATCGGTAATAACTTGGGTCGGGGTTCAGGGTTGGGAGGCCTCGGATGCCCATGGCTGTTGCCTGCCAGTGGTTCAGAGGCTCCCGCCCCACGAGAGTTCCCCTTCTCTGTGCCGCCCTTGCGACCAAGGCTCCCAGCCGCTCGAGGTGGCGCCTCCGCCCCCTCGGCCGATAAGTAATCCTCCATTAAGGTCATTGCTGCGGAGAGGGTGGCCGGTCGATGCCGTCGCACCCAGGCCCTTCCTCCCAGGGGTAGGATCTGGGTGAACTGCTCTAAGGCTACCATCTCCGCCACCTGGGGTCCCGTCAGGCCCTCTGGGTTCAACCACCTCCAGCAGTGGTCCCGGATGCGTTGGGCCACGGTGTGGGGTCGGGCCCCCGGAGGATATTGTTCCTTGCAGAGACATTGTCGGTAGGTCTCTGGGCTAATGCCGGTATGGTCTAGGATGGCCGCCTTCACTCGGGTGTACTCGAGCGCTTCCCTGGGGTCGAGGCTCCGATATGCGGCCTGAGCCTGCCCCGTCAAATATGGGGCTAGTAACGTGGCCCAATGTTCTGAGGGCCACCGGGCAGCAGTCGCCACCCATTCAAACGTCACCAGGTAGGCCTCTGCATCATCCTCAGGCCCCATCTTGGTGAGGCGTATTGGTAGTGCCCCCGAGGTATCCCCCAGTCCGGTTCCCATGGGGGCGGTAGGGGTGCCTCCTGCCGGGCGCAATAGTGCGGCCATCTGTTGCACCAAATGTTCCTGCTGCACCCGCTGCTGGGTGGCCAGCTCCCGGAGGAGCTGCTGCTGATGTTCTTGGTGCTGTGTCATCAGCAGTTGCTGTTGCGTCGTCATTTGTTGCAACATTTGCACCTGCTGCTGGTGCTGCTGGGCCGACTGTTCCTGCTGCTTTTCCAGCAACCATTTTAACAGTTTCTCAGCCTCCATGTTGGGGTTCAGCGGGTTACTCCCGATTCAACCCCCGCACTCTGGACCCCTTCGGTAGGTCCGGGTCTGCACCCACAATCTAGGTTGACCGCGTGTCTGCGCAAGGCACTGCTCTGGGCAATAGTCCGCAGTCTTGTCGCTGGCCCCTCGTATCAGGGGCGGACCGCTATGCCCGCATTCTCCACCACGTGTGACAGGGTCGGTAGCTCACCGCTGTGGCGCCTCCTCCTGGTCGCCTCGGGGAATTAGTTCACGCCAGTAGAGCGCCCTCTTTGGGTGGCGTCCCGCCTGTCGTCTCGCCTTTGTGGGGTGCACGGACTTGCGTTGCTCACGACGTCGGCGTCCTCTTCCGGAGCACTGCCCTCCGACAGTGTCCCTTTGTCCATTCACACACCCCCTTCGGTGGGGGGGGTTAAACAACAGCCCCACACCCTCGAGTCCGATCCTCACAGTCCAGGACCTGGTGTGGTTCTGACCGGCCGCTCCCTGCGGCCTGTGGCTGTGCGTGGGGCAGCACAGCAAACAAAGGGGGGGAAAAGGGGGGGGGGACTCAGGCCCACCCACTACTCTGAGTCCCGGTCCAGAGGCCCTCGGGTGACAGTCTCGCTGTCTTCCTTCTCCTTCCTCCTCTGACTATCCCTCTGGACCGCTTCCCCAACAGCCCTTCGCTACACTAGGCCTCCTCCTCCCAGGCCTGCCGCCTAGCAGGCTATGGAGTAGGGCCTTCTCCCACTCTCGCAGGCTGGCCTGCACTGCGCTGTCCGTGGTGCTGGCCTCCCAGCTCTGGAGACAGACCTTCCCCTCTGAAGGCCTGGGACAGACTGACTGCTCCTGCTCTGGGCAGTCTTTTATATGGCTGAGCCGGGCCCTGATTGGCTGGCTCCAATCTGCCTTCTGATTGGTTCTCTGTAAGCCCTTCCCTGATTGGCCGCGCGTCTACGCAGGTGCCTAGGCCTGCCAAAGTCCAGTCTCTCTGGGTGTGGGGTAGTCGCCCCACCACAGTGCCAAAGAATAAACAATAATGTCTTTCAGCATTATAAATCCAAAATGTGAGTATCTTTAAGTGTTATTAAACCTTAGCTTTATTATCGGGCTGTATAATTATGGACTTTTCTTTGTTATAACTGGTTCACATGTAATAAATAAGGTCCACAAAAGAAAAGTAACAGTGTTAACACTTAATAGACTACAAAAGTGATGACATCACACTCCAAGCGGGTAACGGTGAGGAAGGGGATTACTTTCCAAACAACCAGTGTCGGGTTATAACGTCGAAAAAGGTCATTTTGTTTCAGTGTAAACACTGTAACTAACTGTTTTAATAGGTAAGTGAGTGTATGTTACTAATCATTGAACCTTTAAGCAGTGAAAAAACATGTTGGGATGGCTGCAATGTGGTTTAAATCACCAACCAAGTGGTGTGTCAGCCATCCTTAACGCGATAATGCTTGCAGTCAGGAGCCCAGTACATAACAATATTCAAGTGCCCCATGGCAGAAAGAGGAAAAAGAAAACCCTCAGGAGCTGAGTATCATAAATGAAAGGTTGAGAAGGTAAAGGATCAAGCAAAACAGCAGGGATCCTTCCTGAAATGTCTTCTCTTTAATCCAAATAAAGATGGAAACAGTTCACAGCATCCAGATGAAGGAATTTTTCTTGGAGAGGAGGTTAGCTCATATCCACATGAAAGCAGTTTGGAACATGAAGAGGAATCATAGAATATCAGGGTTGGAAGGGACCTCAAGAGGTCATCTAGTCCAACCACCTGCTCAAAGCAGGACCAATTCCCAACTAAATCATCCCAGCCAGGGCTTTGTCAAGCCGGGCCTTAAAAACCTCCAAGGAAGGAGACTCCACCACCTTGCTAGGTAACGCATTCCAGTGCTTCACCACCCTACTAGTGAAATAGTGTTTCCTAATATCCAACCTGGACCTCCCCCACTGCAACTTGAGACCATTGCTCCTTGTTCTGTCATCTGCCACCACTGAGAACAGCCGAGCTCCATCCTCTTTGGAACCCCCCTTCAGGTAGTTGAAGGCTGCTATCAAATCCCCCCTCATTCTTTCTTCTGGAGAATAAACAATCCCAGTTCCGTCAGCCTCTCCTCATAAGTCATGTGCTCCAGACCCCTAATCATTTTTGTTGCCCTCCGTTGGACTCTTTCCAATTTTTCCACATCCTTCTTGTAGTGTGGGGCCCAAAACTGGACACAGTATTCCAGATGAGGCCTCACCAATGTCGAATAAAGGGGAACGATCACGTTCCTCGATCTGCTGGCAATGCCACTACTTATACAGCCCAAAATGCCGTTAGCCTTCTTGGCAACAAGAGCACACTGTTGACTCATATCCAGCTTCTCGTCCACTGTGACCCCTAGGTCCTTTTCTGCAGAACTGCTACCTAGCCAGTCGGTCCCTAGTCTGTAGCAGTGCATGGGATTCTTCCGTCCTAAGTGCAGGACTCTGCACTTCTCCTTGTTGAACCTCATCAGGTTTTTCTTGGAGCAATCCTCTAATTTGTTTAGGTCCCTCTGTATCCAATCCCTACCCTCTAGTGTATCTACCACGCCTCCTAGTTTAGTGTCATCTGCAAACTTGCTGAGAGTGCAGTCCACACCATCCTCCAGATCATTAATAAAGATATTAAATAAAACCGGCCCCAGGACCAACCCTTGGGGAACTCTGCTTGAAACCGGCTGCCAACTAGACATGGAGCCATTGATCACTACCCGTTGAGCCCGACGATCTAGCCAGCTTTCTATCCACCTTATAGTCCATTCATCCAGCCCATACTTCTTTAACTTGGCTGCAAGAATACTGTGGGAGACCGTATCAAAAGCTTTGCTAAAGTCAAGGAATAACACATCCACTGCTTTTCCCTCATCCACAGAGCCAGTTATCTCATCATAGAAGGCAATTAGGTTAGTCAGGCACGACTTCCCCTTCGTGAATCCATGCTGACTGTTCCTGATCACTTTCCTCTCCTCTAAATTTTTCATAATTGATTCCTTGAGGACCTGCTCCATGATTTTCCCAGGGACTGAGGTGAGGCTGACTGGCCTGTAGTTCCCCAGATCCTCCTTCTTACCTTTTTTAAAGATGGGCACTACATTAGCCTTTTTCCAGTCATCTGGAACCTCCCCTAATCGCCATGAGTTTTCAAAAATAATGGCTAATGGCTCTGCAATCTCACCCGCCAACTCCTTTAGCACCCTCGGGTGCAGGGCATCCGGCCCATGGACTTGTGCACGTCCAGTTTTTCTAAATAGTCCCGAACCACTTCTTTCTCCACAGAGGGCTGGTCACCTTCTCCCCATATTGTGCTGCCCAGTGCAGCAATCTGGGAGCTGACCTTGTTCATGAAGACAGAGGCAAAAAAATCATTGAATACATTAGCTTTTTCCACATCCTCGGTCACTAGGTTGCCTCCCTCATTCAGTAAGTGGCCCACACTTTCCTTGATTTTCTTCTTGTTGCTAACATACCTGAAGAAACCCTTCTTGTTACTCTTAACATCTCTTGCTAACCGCAACTCCAAGTGTGATTTGGCCTTCCTGATTTCACTCCTGCATGCCTGAGCAATATTTTTATACTCCTCCCTGGTCATTTGTCCAATCTTCCACTTCTCTTAAGCTTCTTTTTTGCGTTTAAGGTCAGCAAGGATTTCACTGTTTAGCCAAGCTGGTCGCCTGCCATATTTACTATTCTTTCTACACATCGGGATGGTTTGTTCCTGCAACCGCAATAAAGATTCTTTAAAATACAGCCAGCTCTCCTGGACCCCTTTGCCCCTCATGTTATTCTCCCAGGGGATCCTGCCCATCTGTTCCCTGAGGGAGTCAAAGTCTGCTTTTCTGAAGTCCAGGGTCCCTATTCTGATGCTCTCCTTTCTTCCTTGTGTCAGGATCCTGAACTCGACCATCTCATGGTCACTGCCTCCCAGGTTACCATCCACTTTTGTTTCCCCTACTAATTCTTCCCTGTTTGTGAGCAGCAGGTCAAGAAAAGCTCTGCCCCTAGTTGGTTCCTCCAGCACTTGCACCAGGAAATTGTCTCCTACACTTTCCAAAAACTTCCTGGATTGTCTGTGCACCGCTGTATTGCTCTCCCAGCAGATATCAGGGTGATTAAGGTCTCCCATGAGAACCAGGGCCTGCGATCTAGCAACTTCTGCTAGTTGCCAGAAGAAAGCCTCATCTACTGGTCTGGTGGTCTATAGCAGACTCCAACCACGACATCACCCTTGTTGCTCACACTTCTCAAGTTTATCCAGAGACTCTCAGGTTTTTCTGCAGTTTCATACCGGAGCTCTGAGCAGTCATACTCCTCTCTTACATACAACGCAACTCCCCCAACTTTTCTGCCCTGCCTGTCCTTCCTGAACAGTTTATATCCATCCATGACAGTACTCCAGTCATGTGAGTTATCCCACCAAGTCTCTGTTATTCCAATCGCATTATAGTTCCCTGACTGTGCCAGGACTTCCAGTTCTCCCTGCTTGTTTCCCAGGCTTCTTGCATTTGTGTATAGGCACTTAAGATAACTCATCGATCGTCCCTCTTTCTCAGTATGAGACAGGAGTCCTTCCCTCTTGCACTCTTCTGCTTGTGCTTCCTCCCAGGATCCCATTTCCCCACGTACCTTAGGGCTTTGGTCTCCTTCCCCCGGTGAATCTAGTTTAAAGCCCTCCTCACTAAGTTAGCCAGCCTGCTGGCCAAGATGCTCTTCCCTCTCTTCGTTAGGTGGAGCCCCCTCTCTGCCTAGCACTCCTCCTTCTTGGAATACCATCCCATGGTCGAAGAATTCAATGCCTTCTCTCCGACATCACCTGCGTAGCCATTCGTTGACTTCCACGATTCGACGGTCTCTACCCCGGCCTTTTCCTTGCACAGGGAGGATGGACGAGAACACCACTTGCGCCTCAAACTCCTTTATCCTTCTTCCCAGAGCCACGTAGTCTGCAGTGATCCGCTCAATGTCATTCTTGGCAGTATCATTGGTGCCTACGTGGAGAAGCAGGAAGGGGTAGTGATCCGAGGGCTTGATGAGTCTCGGCAGTCTCTCCGTCACATCGTGTATCCTAGCTCCTGGCAAGGAGCAGACCTCTCGGTTTTCCTGGTCAGGGCGGCAGATAGATGACTCAGTCCCCCTGAGGAGGGAGTCCCCGACCACCACCACCCTCCTCCTCCTCTTGGGAGTGATGGTCGTGGAACCCCCATCCCTAGGACAGTGCATCTCATGCTTTCCAATCGGAGTTTCCTTCTGCTCCCTTCCCTCGGATGGGTCATCTAGTCCACTCTCCGCATTAGTACCTGTAGAGAGAACATGGAAACGATTGCTCACCTGTATCTCCATTGCTGGTGCATGGACGCTCCTCTTTCTCCTTCTGGCAACTATCTCAAAAAGGATGAGGGTAGCTCACATCCACAAAAAAGGATGAGGGTAGCTCACATCCACAAAAAAGCAGTTTGGAAACTCAAGATGATGGAAACTTTCTTCTAGATGAAGGCAGCTCACAGCATCAGATTGATATGGAAGCGAAGAAAATTTATTCACCTTCAGATTGTAGTGGGGTGGTCACCCGTTCCTGCCCTGAAGGGCTTAAAACAGCCCTGGGAGAGGGCTGTGGCAGGGGAAGGCTAGGCTGATTGGGGAATCAGCCACAGCTGGGGCCATGCCCCAATCAGGCCACAGCTGGTCTTATAAAAGGCTGTGAGCCAGGAGCTCAGTCAGACACTCTCTCCAGCTTCTTGGAGAGAGGAGGACCTGGCTGCCTGGGAAGCTGAGGAGGGTATCTAGAGTGGAGCAATGCTGGGGAAGGGCAGAGGGAGCTGGGGATCTCCAACTTAGCAAAGCCCCAGGCTGCAGGCTGAGTTAAGGGCCCACAAAAGGGTACTAGGGCTGTAGAGGAGCAGCCCAGATCTAGGCAGAGGCAGCAGGTCCAAACCCCCCTTTGCCAGTGATGAATGGCATGTACACTGCAGTCCACCCCAGTGAGTGGGGGCTAGATGGTGACTGGCAGTAGCCATAGACTGAGGCGAGGTGGGGGGATAGAGGGTTGGGGGGTTCCCCTGGGAGGGGAGACCCAGAGAGTGCGGTGTACTGCTCTGGGCAGAATCCCGAGGGAAGGGGCACCGGGGTATGGGAGGGACACTGGCCTGCAGAGGGAGTGCTCCAAAGGCTGGAAAAGCTAATTCCCTGGACAACCAGCGGGAGGTGCCGCGGAGGTGAGTCTCGCATCGCTACACAGAGACACATGCAAAAATTGAAGTAAATGAAGTAGAAGGAAGAAAGGATGAGAAAGTTACAAACAAGTTACAGTATGGGAACCCAGCTTCATGACCCAGATGTGATGAGAGTGTGTGGCAAATTCTTGTGGAACATGGATCCAAACAAGTTCATGAATTTCCCTTCCCTAAGGATGGAAATAAAAGAAAATTCTCTGCTCAGCATTACAAGAGGAAACTCATTAATGGGAAAGAAATTCATCGAAACTGGTTACAATATGCGGTATTGAAGGACTCTGTGTTTTGCTTTTGCTGCAAGTTGTTTAGAAATCAAGCAATTGGTACATCACTTACTGAAAATGGTTCGAAGGACTGGAAAAGCATATCTTCAATTCTCCCTTCACATGAAAGAATACAGAACATTTGGAATGTTTTCAAAATTGGAAAGAACTTGAATTATGATTGAAAAAAGGAAAAACTATTGCTGAAGAAAATTTACCTGTGATCAAGGAAAAAGAAGAATATTGGCAACAAATATTAGAGCATCTCATTGCTTTAGTGAGAGTTCTCGGTGGGCAAAATTTAGCATTCCGCAGCCGTGGTAGGAATGAAATGAAAAATGGAAACTTTTTACAATTTGTTGAATACCCAGCTTTGTTTGATCCAGTCATGAAGGAGCATCTACGTAAAATAACTAATCATGAAACACAGGTTCATTACTTAGGAAAAAATATGCAGAATGAACTGATTCAAATCCTAGCAAACTCCATTAAAAAGAAAATTGTAGAAGCTGCCCATTCTGCAAAATACTTTTCAATAATACTGGACTGTACACCAGATGTGAGCAGGACCAGCTCCAGGTACCAGCGGAGGAAGCACATGCCCGGGGTAGCACATGCTAATTTGCAGCATTCCGTCCATTCTTGGGGTGGCACAGTCTGACAGTCCGGGCGTTTTTTTTTTTGCTTCAGCAATTTGGGCAGCAGTCTGAGTGACTTTTGTTGTTGTTGTTGTTGGTTCGGCAGTTGAGGCGGCAGTCCGAGCAGTTTTTTTTTTTTTTTTTGCTTCAGCAGTTCGGGTGGTTGTTTTTTGTTTGTTTTTTTGCTTGGGGTGGCAAAAATGGTAGAGCCAGCACTGGATCTGAGTCATTTTGAACAAATGATGATCATCATTTGTTTTGTGGATATGGAAAAGTCAGCAGATTAAGAAAATGTTGAAGTGCTCATAAAGGAACATTTTTTGGGTTTCGTATGACTGAAGGAGATGACTGGAGCATTTATGACTGAAACTATTCTACAAGAGCTTGAAACTATGTCATTATCTGTTGAAAACTTACGTGGCCAAGGCTATGATAAACGGAGTAATATGAAGGGTAAAGACAGTGGTGTGCAAAGGAGAATGATGCAAATCAATCCTAGGGCCTTTTTCGTTGCTTGCAGTGCACATTCTCTGAATTTGTTTGTCAATGATGTTGCTAGATGC
Organism: Chrysemys picta bellii; assembly: GCF_011386835.1. Classification (NCBI taxonomy): domain Eukaryota; kingdom Metazoa; phylum Chordata; order Testudines; family Emydidae; genus Chrysemys; species Chrysemys picta. Next base: position 77,214 of record NW_027052980.1, read on the forward strand.
TGTTTGGAGGCAAGCAGTTTATTTGACCTGGTGCAACATGTGTATGTGTTTTTCTCAGGCTCAACATGCTGTTGGGAGATTCTGACTCGCCATGTGAATTCTCTAACTGTGAAACCACTTAGTTGGACAAGATGGGAGAGTCACATTGATGCTTTGAAGCCTCTTCGCTATGAACTTGGAAACATTTATGATGCCCTAATTGAAATTCCGGATGGTACCACCTTTACTGGATCATCTGGCAATACAGCACGTACAGATGCAGAAGCTCTTGCAAATGGCCTTTCCAAGTTCAAATTTGTGACTTCACTCATTTTGTGGTACAACATCCTTTTTGAGATTAACCTCACTAGCAAACAGCTTCAGGAAAAGAACTTGAACATACATTCTGCTATTCAAAAACTGCAGCAAACTAAAAATATTCTGGAGGAATTCAGAAGTGATGAAGGGTTTGAAAGAACACTGGCAGATTCTCTCAAGCTTGCTTAAGAAATAGACTTTCTGACAAAATTTGAACCAGAGCCAGCTCGCATTCGTCAAAAGAAACAGCAGTTTTCATATGAAGGACGAGACACACCCATTCAGAACCCAAAACAAAGGTTCAAAGTGAATTTCTACTTCACAGTCCTTGATACAGCTATTCTATCAGTTGATGAAAGATTTCAACAGATGCAGCAGCTAGAGTCAGTATTTGGTTTTCTATATGATATCCCCAGCTTGCAAAAGAAAACAGCAAAACAGAGAAGAGAATTTTGTATAAAACTGGATTCAGCATTGACTCATGAAAATTCAAAAGACATTGATGCTACAGATTTGTGTAGTGAACTTCAGGCTTTTTCAAGATGACTTTAGAAACATTCCACTCCTGAAGAAGTACTGAAGTTTGTTTGTGAAAATAAACTTAGACAGTTTTCCAAACATTTTGATAGTTCTACGCATTCTTTTAACTTTGCCAGTTTCCGTAGCTAGTGGGGAACATAGCTTCTCGAAGTTAAAATTGATAAAAACATCTGCATTCAACAATGGTGCAAGAGAGACTTGTTGGACTTGCCACAATGGAGCATGAAATAGCTGAAAAACTGGATCTAAAAGAACTAGTGACTGAATTTTCAAAACTTAAAGCAAGAAAAGTCATGTGTAGTAGTCTCGGCCGAGGTTCGGCCCTCAGCGGGTCTGTAGGGTATCCCACCGCCTCGCTCTGGTCCGCCGTCAGTCCTGGTCCAGCGGTAGTGTGGGACAGCAAACACATGGTTAGGGGCTCAGGCCCTTAAGCAGGGGCTGAGCCAATAGGTCAGAAAAAGCCCCAGGCCCTCAGTCAGGGTGGGGCAGCAACCACGCAGTCTGGAGCTCAGGCCCTCAGGCAGGGGCTGAGCCAATAGTTCGGGAACCCAGGCCCTTAAGCAGGGGCTGAGTCAATGTGCAAGAGGTCCCAGCCTCTCTAGGCCAGGGAAAAGGGGGAGTCTGCCACCCAAGGAGTGGGTGGCAGGGGGGACGCAGGCCCTCCCACTCCACTGCATCCCAGCCCGGGGTCCTAGCAGTGGTGGAAACTCACTGCTGTCAGTGGGGATCCTGGCCGCAACACACTGACATAAGCTCTGGCAGTGCTGCAGCCAGACTGGGGTCGGCTGCCCTCAGGCTACTTCCACACTCGCCCTGGTAGGGTACCTGGGCTGTACTAGTATCCTCGGGGCTCTCCACCAGCATCGGTTCCTCCGGGTAGGTAGCGAAGGGTAGGTTCAGCTCCTCCTCGGGATAGCAGGAAAGGGGCAGGCTCGGTTCCTCCTCAGGGTAGCTGGAAAGGGGCAGGCTCGGCCAGTCCACCTCAGGGTAATGGGCGAGGGGTAGGCTCGGTTGGCCTGGTGAGTCAGCAGGCCGGTTGCAGCCTGCTGCTGTCTCCCAAGCGGGAGCTCGGCCACAGACATCTGCTCTCTCCGCCGGCTTGTTCTCCACTGAGCTCTGCAGGCGGCTTTTATACTTCCGGGTCGGCGCCGTGACCTCTGAGGGGCGGGTGCCGGACCCGTTGGCTCTGCCCACGTTGGTGTTAGGGGAGATTCAGCCCTCAGCGGGGCTGTGGGGTATCCCACCGCCTCGCTACATCATGTTTTAAGAGCACAGAGTGTTTTTTTATTTGGAGAGTTTTGTAAATACAGGTTAAAGTTCATTGAAGAGTTCTCTTTTTTTTTTCTATATTGGATGTGGTGGTAATGGCAGTTAAAGCAGGATAGTGTAATAGATGATTTGGGATTTGTAATAATAAAAATTATAATTAACATTTTTAATGCATTTTTATTTGAAATCGGACTGAACTATCATCTAGCTGTTGTGTACAAATCTATTCTGAAAATTTTGTGTCTCTATTTTATCTGATCTCAGAAACATTGGTTGGACAGACGGATGGACGGACAAACCAAATAATTAAGTCTCTGTTTAAAAAAAACGCTTAAAAAACATTAAAAGGAAAAAAGGGCAAAATGTTTCCCAGTTTACCAAAAACTTCAGCCTAGATCTGCCCTGGGAGTTTGGAGGTGGGGGCGCCGATTGCATGGTTGCCTAGGGTGCCAGTTGCTGGCAGCTAGTCTAGGGCCTCCCCTGATTGGGACGGCAGGAATTTTCCCTACTAGGAGCTGGACTGAGACTCTCCAACTCATTGCTCCCAGCCCCTTCCCGAAAGAGCTTCCCGACTCCAGAACCCAGCCAGACAGAGCTGGACATAGAAACCACAACAGGCAAACCACCGATGGGACATGTCAGGAGCACGGAACTCGGTATTTCTGTTCCCAAACCCACCGATCCTCCCTCCCCTCTGCCCTGTGCCTGGCCAAGCTGCTCTGCCAGGTGAGCCCTGTCTTCACCCTGCCACCCGCACACAGGGCCAGGCTGAGCCAGGAGGACAAGGGGAGAATAGAGAGTCCTTATGTGTCTACAGGCCCCTGCCGTGTCCTCTGGTGGGAGCTGGGGTGTTCAAAGGGCTGGTCCCTGCCTCACAGTAGTCACGGCCAGCCTTAGGGGTGGGCAGTCAGAGCAGGTGCCCTGGGTGCCAACATTCATATGTACCAATCTCCCACCCTCCTCCCAGTTTATGTCGCGCTGCTGGTGGTGTGGCTGCGAGGGGATGCCTGGCACTTTTGCTTGACATTATTTATTTATTTTCCTTGTTCCTTCTGTGGGGACA